>NW_026530215.1:0-19674 GCF_027887155.1 Malaclemys terrapin pileata | reverse complement strand
ACGTGCTTTGGCATGTTAATTTGCAAAGGATGAAATTTTTTAGATCTTCATCCAGTTAGGTGCATAGATGACTGTGTGAGGGCCTGTTTAATAAGTGGTTAATATGGATTCTCCTGCTTCATTCAGCATTTATTCTACCAGAGCTTAGGCATCATGGCTGATATATTTCTGTTGTGGAAATATGTAAAGCAGCTAGGCTGTTTGGGGAGGCACAGTCTTCCCTACCCAGCCCTCCATACAGTTTTGCACCCCGATGTGGCCCTCGGGCCAAAAAATTTGCCCACCCCTGCTTTAGGGGCAGAGGGACTTGCCTACTTTTAAATGTTAGTCTGTCTTTTATTTTGATCTTAACTCAGAATTACCTTGCTTTCTAATACTTGATTTTGTTTGTTTTTAATAACTGCAGCATTATTATGAATTTAAAAAAACACTTACATGTACTGTCAACTTTACTCACAGATTTTAATGATTTGTTTGGTTTGGTTTCTGCCTGGGGATTTTCTTGATTATTTTTTTAAGACATTTTGAAATCTTTTCCATGCAAAGAAAGAAAGCTGGCAGAGAGTCCCCGGTGTTATGCAGAGAACAATGGGGGAGCTAAGTAAGAGGGAATATTGTAGTGCTTAGAAGTAAGATAGGGGTTAACCAGTCTGTATTCCTCAGGTTCTGTTGTTACCAGGAGGACTGCAGGTTCTGGTGGAGCTTCTGAACTTTGCAGGCACCCTGAGTTGAGATTAGTGGAGAAACTCTGAGGGGCTACAGGAATTCCTGAGAACATGGGGAAGTCCAGCTGAATGTTTTGGCCTCTGCCAATTGCTGCAGCTCCACAATTTTCCTGTGCATTTGGTAGAACATTGTAGCTCATGCAAGTCATGGATTCCATGATTCTTCATATTTATCTTTAGCTTAACTCTTTTCCCATCCCCTTTGTGCCCCTCCATACACACTTAGATGAAAGAAGTTATGTTGCCGTGGAGAGAGGGACCTCCACATGTGTCTTCTGTAGATGTGATGGTTGTCACCTACCCTTTGCTGTCAGGGTTTTAATGGATGCATGCAGATTCTGCTGCCTACTTAAGAACGTTAGAAAATTCTGCTGCTTCCTACATCCTATCTACAGGATGCTGAAGATTATACCATCACATGAATGGGGGTTAAGAATTTCCCTCTGGAGAGGTACGGTAATGGCTGTTCTTTGCTACCTCTCTGAGGAGCCCATCGAGAGAAGGTCTTGGCTGGGAGTAGGTTGAGGCCAGGGACATTGAGCCAATCCAGTGTTATTACCATGTTTGTCTACAGATGTTGAAGTAATTTAAGAATGAGAACTTTTGACCTGTGAATAGGCCCTCTCCACTTCAGTGACTGATAGCAAATTGCAGAGGAAAGATTGATTGGTTGCTACTTCTGATGTCACAATGATGCTATTTATGAATCACCTGAGTTACTGAGCAAATTGCAGAGGAAAGATTGATTGGTTGCTACTTCTGATGTCATAATGATGCTACTTATAAATCACCTGAGTTACTGGCATAGCTCTGTCACCATAACCTCTAGGTGTGACTGTTAAGAGCTTTTCTTATTACAGTCTAGCTTCTTTAAATGAGTTTAAAATCTGATTGAATTACAAATTATATTATTAAATATGGAATATATGAAGAGTTTGGGGTGGAGTGGTGTCACTGGAATATTCAAAGTCAAGAATAAGGTGAGAGAATAAGTGGTGAATTTTATTAATATTTTGATTTAAAAAAAAATGTTTTCTTTTATCAGCAGATTGTTTTCACAATAGAAATTACACTGGGAATTTATTAAATGGGGTTTCAGTGTACTCTGGTTCTTTATAAACCACCAAAATTACAAGCAATATATTATTTTAATAAAATGACAGATAAATTGAAACATTTCTAATAGGAGAATTTCCTCTACAAAGGAAATTCTTAGCATATTGATTTTGAGTTTAAAATTTCAGTCTAACCTACTTCAAACAATGAAAATTGTTCTGTTCTTGCTGTTCAAAATAGTTCACTAATTTTTTTCAGTTGAATCAATGTGCTGATTCACTGTAAATTGAAAGTTGCATTGAATTTATCTCTTGTGCCTAAACACTTCTACTTTTTTTTAGTTTTTGCTGCTCATTGATTGAAACTTAGCACACACTTGTACTATAGCCAAGTGTAATCTGTTATCAGTTTGGGATGGAATACCTGTGTGGGTGTTCACTAGGTCATGGAAGACTGTAAGCAGTTTTGGGGCAGAGACCATGACTTCCTCGTATGTATGTGGTCTTTTTTTTTTTTTTTTTAAACAGTGCCTACTAAAGTGAGGTTTCAATCCTGATTGCGGGGGCGGGATTGCTATTGTAGTATAAATAATAAATATTCCCCTTGCATCACTGTGATTTATGATTAAACTTTTTATAGACTGAAATGATGGAGCAAAACATGGAAAGACTACAAAAATGGCAAAGAGAAGTTGAAATTAATCGTCGCTCCTTAGAAGAGAAAAGAAAAGAACGGGAAAAGGTAAGACGAGACCCATTTTATCAGAAGTTTAAAGTTGCCTCCAGACTGCTGTTACCAGAGTGAACAAGTTGGTCCTTGAGTATTTGTCCATGCAGATCCCACTCTAGGTGCATATGTGCCTCAGGCATGCAAGATTGGATTCTTCTTCTTTGAGTGCTTGCTCATGTCGATTCCATATTTGCTGTGTGCGCGCCCCCTAGGGCCGGCTTTGGCAACCTCTGTAGCCCTGTGCTTATGCGCTGGTACATTGGGCCCTGCTGGCCCCATGCCCTCTCAGTTCCTTCTTTCCACCAGTGACGGTTGATGGAACGCTTCCTGTTTTCACAAGTCCGATAGTGGTTTCTCTATCTTTGGACTCTGAGTTTTTCTTGTATATCATTACTGTAGTGTTAGTAGTTAGCATTTAGGAGCGGAGTCCCATTGCTCAATGTTGTTTTGGAGATCTACTTTTGAATTGATATATAAGCTTCATTCCATTATTTGCTAGTATTCTTTTGATCCACCTGTATTGGTCTAACAGATTCAGTAGGCTACTCTGATTGGCCAAACTGAGTCATGGCCATTAGTGGCCATAACAGAATTTAGGCTTTACTTAAAAATGGTTTTTAAACTCTTTTTGCTTCTGTAAGAGAGGGCTTTAGTGTAATTAGTAACTATTTACAGAAACCATTTACAGTCCCTCCCCCATGTTTTCCAGTGTTAATAGTTATAGTAACTTGACTAGAAACATGTAACAGGAGTGTGTTTCTCTCCCCTCCTCCCTCCCTCCCCCTCCCCCATTTCTAGGAAGTATTACGTCAGCTCTGTGCCTTACAGACAGTGGCCCAGCAGTGCAAGGAGATGAAACTCAACCAGGACTTGCAGCAAGCCAAGAACGATTACGATGGTCTACGGGCAGAACTTGACAACGTAGGATTTTTAATATCTGAGCTATTCAAATGGAAGTGGTGATGCTGAGTTTTTATTTTATGTAAAATTTTAACTGTCCTCTTTTTTGTGTTTAAAGATCTATACATGACTAATATTTAAGTGCAACTAAATACATGACAGGTCAGAGCAAGCTGCGCTATGTTCCTGTCACAGGGTGAGCTGGTCCATTAAAAGACTGGGGCACAGCTGCACTTTTTCTCAGGTTTAGCCCATCTCCCTGTATGATGGGAATGAATACAAGGGTCATGTGACAGAAGCATGCATCTAAACCAGGCCTGCTGGTTTAGATGCATGGCAGCCTGTAGTCATTCAAGAGAGAGACACCCCCCCCCACACGCCCCAAAAGTTCAGAGAGAGACTCTCTCTCTCTCTCCTTAGTTCCCAGGCAGAGAGCCTGTGAAGAGGACAGGTGACAATTTTCCAGAACTCTAAGGCAGAAGACTTTTGGGGGAAGATATTTACAAGGAACTGGAAACTGTGCAGGGATAAGCCTCCATTGATGGACCTGCAGGATGCAGAAATCCCAGCTAGGAGAGGGGCTGGACTGCAGGGATGGGCATGTTCTGATAAAAACCTGGAAAAACTTGAGGCATTATAAACGGAAAGGAATAATTGAGGCTGGTAAGGGTATGTTTGAGTGTTGTGTTATGATAATAAACCAAACTGGAAGAGAGCACTACTGTAAAATCGCCACATGTGATAGCTGGTTTGATGCAAGATTGAAGGTCAACTGAGGAAGCAGATGGGCCCAAAGGCAGTTTGGGGGTAATGCCCTGGAACCGTTCCCTTTAGACTTGTTCGGATTTGAGCACTGCTTCTTTTCTACCCACACTCTCTAATAGAAAACTGTTTTTTTATTTTTGATACACATGGTCTACACTGACGTAATACAGAGGTTCTAAATTTGTCCACGATAGCTGTCCGGCATAGCTATGTGTCATCCTAGCTGTGTGAGCACATTAATCAAACATTTTCTACAGAGGAGAAAATGCTAACCACTACACATACTCTTCTTTCCATGTTTACTCTTGAAACACTCGCTTCATACTGAAACTTGGACGTCTAAAGGTTTTTATCCAGAAAAGCGTACTCCTTTCTAGAATGGAACTAAATTATTTCATTCTCATTTTTTTCCTCTCTTGATGTTGGTAATGAATTTACTTAATTTTTAATTTGGAGTACTATAGAGCTCTTATGACAGATATAAAACAGATTAAAAAGGTTGAAAACCAGTTAGAATTTGGTGGTGTTACAGTTACGGTCTTGTTAACTTCCTGGTTTAGATAGCGATATAAAGTCAGGTGATAAATTTAAGATTGAGCATAGCACTACACTAATTTCCCTTTCCCCCGAAGAATGTAGTTCTGGAGACAGAGGTGCAAGCTGAATGTCTTTGTTGGTCCATAAATACGGGGAATTAAGGTGTACAAATACTGGTTTTTAAGAACATGTAACCTGTTCCTTGACTATATAGTAAGTGGAAAAGGTAGAGTAATTTGTCAATCTCTTGCTATTTGGATTGTACAGAATTGAGTCTAGTTTGGTATGGATGCTTTCTGTTTGTTGGCTGTTCAATGGCATATTTGGTGATAGCTGATCATCAGTCAACACCTAAACGTTACCTCTGAAATGAGCAGTTGAGGACTGAGTGGGAATGGGGAAGCATCTTCTAAACCTAATAGGTGCTTGCTTTGATAAAATATGTTACGTTAAAAAAAATTGAGAGCAAGTGTTAAATCTGCTGCCCTTATGATTGAACTTAAAAGAAAGCTCAGGTTAGCATTCCCAATGATTAACAGACTGTACTATAAATATTGCTTAAATTATGAATATATTTATACATTACAACTATATACTTGAAAATGTGCCTGAAAATATTTTTCATATCCTTGCCCAGTCTTGAGTTAAAGATTTGTGTTACCTTAACATGTACTGTTTTTGGTATGATACAGAATCTAGAACCCGGGACTGCACAGTGAAAGGAGGATGGATTTTTCAGATATCTGGGCTATTTTTAATTGTACTTTTTTAAAGCCATCATGCTGAGTTTCAAGGATTAAGGCCAAATTCTGCTCTTAGTTATACAACGCAGAAGTCAACAGTTACTCCAAAGTTCTCTTTCTTTAAGAGGAAGCAGAAGATAGCTTATTCTTTTTGCTTTGTTTTATAACATATCTTTGGAGCTCATCATTTAAAGGGACATCAGGAATTTTTAATTTTTTAAAATAGATTAAATATGACTACAAATAAAATGTGATGTGTTTTCCTCATAGGCAATAGCAGTGAAAGACCAATTGGAAAACAACTCCAATGAGCTTGCACAGAAGTTGTGCAGAGCAGAAGAGGCTTTACTGGCAAGCCAGTCAAAGGAAAATGAGTTGAGGAGAAACTTTGAGGTAAAGAAATCAGAGGGGCAACTGGAATAATTAATAATTTAAACTCGAAATCAGTAAGAACTGGTGCCATTTAGGCCTTACTGACTCATAGGGGAACTCTGCAAGTTGTGTGTTGGAGAATAGTGTATTTCCACCAGAAGTTGTGTTTCGATACTGTCTTAATCTGGCTGTCCTTTTTTGGACCATCTTAAGACTGCGACAATGTTCCTCCTCTGCCTTGGTGGGCCCTGTGCTTATTGGCGGATTTGCTCACCTCAGAGATTCACGGCAGCCCTCAGTTTGGACACTTTTGTGGCTCAAACCTGCCATTCATTCATCTAACCTCATCACTGGCCAGTATGGGGAAAAGGAAGGAAAACAATCCCCGCAGTCTCTGCTGACCCACCTTGGGTCAGGTGGACAGGCCAGGGACCTTCCCCTCTAGTGGGACTCACAGTCCAAGTCAACTCCTCTTAGGGTAACCAGATGTCCCGATATTATAGGGACAGTCCCGATTTTTGGGTCTTTTTCTTATATAGGCTCCTATTACCCCCCACCTCCATCCTGATTTTTCACACTTGCTGTCTGGTCACCCTGATCCTCTTATATCCAATAGGGAGGAGAGGGAGGGGGGAACCTGGGCCTGCCCTCTACTCTGGGTTTCAGCCCAGGGCCCTGTGGATCGCAGCTGTCTACAGAGTTTCATGTAACACCTATGTGATAGCTACAACTCCCTGGGCTACTTCCCCATAGCCTCCTCCCAACACCTTCTTTATCATCACTACAGGACCTTCCTCCTGATGCCAGATAGCGTTTGTACTTCTCAGTCTTCCAGCAGCACGCCCTCTCACTCTCAGCTCCTTGCGCACCCTTCACTGACTGAAGTGAGGTCCTTTTTAAACCAGGTGCCCTGATTAGCCTGCCTATCTTAATTGATTCTAGCAGCTTCTTAATTGGCTCCAGGTGTCCTAATTAGCCTGCCTGCCTTAATTGGTTCCAGAAAATTCCTGATTTTTCTGGAACTGCCCCTGTTATCTTACCCAGGGAAAAGCGACCTGCTTAATCTGGGGCTAATATATCTGCCTTCTCTCACTCTCCTGTAGCGGGCTCCTGCCCTGTGGACCCAACCGGCCTCCCCGCCCTTTCACCGTAAGCTGGCTACATGAGTTGAAGCCGGTTTGTTTCCGGACTGCGCCAAGGAAACATCTATACACGCTCGTGCTCCACACCCTGCACTTCCTCACTCTCGCGTCACACCCCCACACAAAGTGGCGGGATCTCCGGCCAGTTCTAGAGGGTGAGGAGCCCCGGTGGGCCAGCCTATACTCCATCCTGCTCCCAAGACCTGCCGGGGATGTCAGTTGGCAGCTCCTTCATGGGGCTGTTAGCACAGGCATGTACATGGCGCGGTCCACCCCCGTCCCGGGACACCTGTCTCTTCTGCAGCGTGAGGGAGACCCTGGCGCACGTTTACCTGGAGTACGCCAGGCTGCCGCCCCTATTCCGGGTCCTCACAGATTTCCTGTTGCGTTTCTGGCTGCACTTTTCCCCTCACCTCCTTATTTATGCACTCTCTATCCGTGGCCCCACAAAGTCATGGGACCTCCTGGTCAACCTCCTCCTGGCCCTGGCTAAAATGGCCATCTATAAAACCAGGGAGAGGAGGTTGGTGGATGGAGTCTCCTGTGACTGTGGGGCCTCTTTTTGATCCTCCGTCCATTCATGAATCCGGGCAGAGTTCCTCTGGGCGGCGTCCTCTGACTCCCTTGACGCCTTCGAGGAGCAGTGGGCGCTGTCCGGGCAGGGCCGGCTCCAGCATTTCTGCTGCCCAAAGCGCAAAAAAAAAAAAAAAAAAGCCGCGATCGGCGGCGGCAGTTCAGCAGCAGGTCCTTCGCTCCTAGAGGGAGTGAGGGACCTGCCGCCCCCAAATTGCCGCAGGTGCCACCCCCTCCCTTAGCCGCCCCAAGCACCTGCTTGTTAAGCTGGTGCCTGGAGCCGGCCCTGTGTCTGGGGTTCTCTGCTCAGTGTCCCATTCAGGTTCCCTTCGGACCCTTTGACCGCACTCCTGTCCCTGTTATTTCATTAGTTGTCCCCCAAAATCACTTGGTTTCCAGGTCTTGTGGATCCCCCGCTAAGGCTGGGGGGATCTTTTAGCAGTGGGCGGGCTTTGGCCCGCCCGCTTCCTAGATCACAATAGGATCACTCTCCTGTAGCCCTCTGGCCTGACCCTGTCACAAGACCTATAGAAGTGATACAAAATAAGGCCCTGATCTTGTAGTTTTTGCAATTGATTCCATGTGGACTGACCCCAGGCACAAAATTGGTTGTATGGTCAGGGTTTAAAAAAATTATTTTGCACCAGCACACTACAGATAGGGTTACAGTTCATATGGAATTATTTGTCTAATCTAATTATGTCGGATGGTTCAAAAGACTCTTTGTTTAGTCCTAAAAATAAAATATATTAAATATCTGTTTGAGTTAATTTGGAAATTCTAGAATCATTAGCTGCTTCCTAAGTATAAGTGTGTTTGGCCTAATTCCAAGATTTCGTGGAGGAATGGGTACTTTTTTGGTCACACAATCAATTTAAAGCAAGAGAAAATCCCCAAAATGATTTGTACATTTTTACTTTTTCAAGCACTATAGATTAGCATTAGCATCAAAATTCTAACTATGAAGCCAGATCCTGACCTGGAATATATCAGCATAGCTCCATTGAAATCAATAAAGTTATTCCAATTTACACGAAAAGGATTTGGCTGTAAATTTTTATTTTAAAAAACCTTGATTGTAGATTAAAAGATTTTCCTTTTAATTGGGAATTAGAAGGAAAATGAAAGGGAAGAGAAGTCAGAATAGTCATAGAAGCAGCATGCGAGATTTTTTTTTTTAAGTTCTTATATTGTGCCAATAGCTGTTGTATCTGAATGCTTTCCAGAGTTAAGAATAATTAAGATGACTAGCATCTGTTATTTGAGGTTTCTATTTCTCCCATATCCCCCAGAGCAGTGGTTTTCAACCTCTGGTCCACAGACCCCTGGGAGTTTGCAGACTGTCTAATGGGTCCTCGAAAGGTTGTCGTTACAACGGAACAGTGGTTTTCAACCCGTGGTCTGTGGGGATCCACAGACTATGTCTAAGATTTCCAAAGAGGTCTGCGCCTCCATTTGAAATTTTCTAGGGTCCACAAATGGAAAAGAGGTTGAAAGCCATTGTCCTAGAGGGTAAAGGGTGTGTGTGGGGGGGAGGGGGGAGTGTAAATATGAAAAATGGTGATGTTAGTTGTCATTCTAAGTTTTTGCAGGAGTGAATTTCCTAATATTGGGCCAGCTCCTGAAAAAGCCCTGTCTCCTGCATATGCTAGTTTTACTTCTGATGTGTAGACAGTTGTTCCTGAGGAACACAGCTACTGAAGTCTGAGAGAGTAAGATGGTATTTTGGGCCCATGTTCTTTATAACTTCAAAACTAAAGACAGATTTGATTGAGTGTTCTGTTGGGGAATCAGCGGAGTGAGTGAAACATAGGACTGATGTACTCAAGTGAACCTGTATTACTGAGGAGGTGTGCTGCTGTGTTCTGTAACTGTTGCAGATTTTTCAGGGCAGATGCATTCGAGTCTAAATACATTGGATTTCGATTATTCAAGCAAGAGTTAATGATGGCCTATGTGATTGAGGCCAAATTGTAATTGCAAATGATGGGATGGGATGTAGATGAAGGTGGGAGAATGCATGTCTTGTAAATGGTTTTGTGAAAGTCCAGCATCAGAGCATGGGATTTTTTTGCAGCTATGTTAGGTTGTTGGTTCCAGATTTTTGTTGAATGCTTCTTAATCAGAGCCACTTGTGCTGAGTCACAGCAAGAGGGGCGGGCCTTTCAGCCATTTAAACCCCTTGAATTTCATTGGTATTTTGAACACAGGAAGCTCAGAATTCCTGCAGCTTTGAGACATTTGTCATACATCAGCATTGTCTAAAAATTTTGTCTCTTGACAACTGTGTATTTTAGAATGATTGATGATAGAGTGTGTGTGTGTGTGTGTGTGTGTGTGTTTCGATATAACAGTTGGATATTTTGGACTAGGAGGTTGTGAAACAAAAGGAAAATAACTAGAAGCAGCAACGGTTTTATTCATGTTCTTTGGGTGACTTGTTTAAATAGATGAAAATACAGACCTGCTGTGCCAGCAAGGATTTAGGTTGTTTTCCATCCAGACCCTCCCTTTTCTTGAATTTGGCTTCTGTGCACTGGTGCCCATCTGCTAGTAGTAAGTAGGTGAATAAATGATGGCTTGCTTCCAAGAGAGTCCCACCAGTGCCATGCCATCTGTTACCCAGCAATGCAGGAGTTTGGGTGGAAGGAGTTAGTTTCTTAGAAATAACTGTTATTTTAAGTTCCCAGGTAGGACATAGTTGTATGGGGTATTTTAACTTTTCTTAACTTATTTGGAAAAAAGATGCTTAGAAAATTTTCTATCCCAAACCCCCAGGTATTACTGAGTAATAATACTTTGCATCTAATGCTATCTTGCTACCAAGAGCAACTTCATATATTTGAATCATCCACACAGAGATGGGTGGTCTGAGAACAGGAGCTGGAACTGGAAACTTCTCCTGTGTTCTGATACTGGCAGTGAAATTGATTCCCCTCTGTGGCTTTGGGCAAGTCACTAAACTTCACTGACTCCGTTTTTGTGGGCTGGATTCTAACCTGTGTCAAGATCTGCTATGGGCAGGCAACAGAGAACTGGTTGCAGCTCCCTGGTTCCATATCCGAGCCAGCTAAGTACTGCTGTGATCTGTGCCAGCTGGGAGATGTCCCAAAAGGATTGTCTGCCCTCTCAGGATTGCCAAGAGTGCAGTTTGTGTTCCTAAGTCATGTAAGTGCTTAGAAACCAAGGCCCAACTTTCCAGAGTCTTCATGGGACTCAGAGGGATAGTATGCCACATCACACTACTCTCAGTTTATTGACTTAATCGACTGTTTTGTAACTAATGTTTTGTTGTAGGAAATGAAGAAGGAAAAAAACCTTCTTTGCTGCCAGTCTGATGAAAAATCACGAAAAATCCATCAGCTGGAAGAAGCACTAAAAATAGCCCAGCACCTTCTAAAGGAGACCCAGAAGAGCGCTGAAGAGATGAAAAGTGAGTGACACATTTCTACCTATTTAAATCCCATTACAAACTATTACTTCAGTGTGGGAGATCTGTAAACTTCATTATAAATGGGGATTTGAAGCATCCCCAAGAAATAATAAGTTCCCACTGTGTGATATAGTTTAATTAACTTTCAGCTAATACACGCAATTCTCTTTCCAAACTGAGATGGAACGTCTTTATACAAATATTCTAACTCATCACATTATATGGTTTTAAAGCAATTAAAAATGAGGAATAAATATGTCCCAAACAAAACTATATGGTCAGCAAATTAAATACTACAATGTGCTCCTGTGTTTTAAAATCCCAAGCAAACAAATATACCTCAAACTATTATCCTTTAGCTTGTATATGGACTCCATCAAGCTAAAACGTGATGAAATGTTACCCGCCGAGCCCTAATTTGACTTTTCCCTACATTTGTCTATCTGGTTGGGAAAATGCATTTTGCAGACTGAGGTTTAAGAGAACAGGTAATTCTGCTAAATAGCCATTGTAAAGGAGGAGACTGCTCCCACTTATCGCTGTAGAAGTCTAACCTCACTTAATGAGATTTCAAAATTAAATTTATGGACCTAGTCCTGCTCCTATTTTAATCAGTATTTCTGCACTCTCCAATCCATGAGGCCATCCAAATAACTGCTTTGCGTTTTGATCTTATTCTTGGCAAGTGGCAGCACTTTCGGCTAGCTAAGAAAATGTAATGTCTTCTAAGTCCATTTTCTTGCTTTCGCTATCTTTTATCTGTGGTTCTTAAGGTGTCAAATGGGAGCATTCTCTCAGTTTTCTGGAGGGAATAATTATGCACAAAAAAATAAGTCAGAAGATGTTTGTGCTGTAGCTCTTCACTGCAAACAACAATAACTTGTCCTAATTGAAACATAACTGAATGTTGGTGCCCAGAGTCCTAGACTGTCACTCTTAACCCCCGGACGGTTCTTCCTCTCTAAGAAGTCTCTGATTATCCTCTCTAGTTATACCTTTTCCCCCTTGTAACGGTGTGGCGCCCCCTTCTGGTCATCCAGGCACTTAGTTCATTTCTAGCCAGAGCACCATCCTGCTCAACATTAGCCCCCGTGTCCCTTCCGGACCCTGGTGTCCTCCCCTGTCAGGGTCCTGCTCACAACAGTAACCCACTATCTGGGGATTCCCACCCAGGGGAATCCCCACCCCCATCCTCCACCTTGCCTCAGTGGCTACTGCCAGTCACCATCTAGCCCTGTTTCACTAGGGCCGACTGCAGTCTGTAATGGCCACTCATCATTGGCAGGGGACTTTGGACCTGCTGCCTTTCACTACAACTCCGTACCTCTCTGGGCCTTGGACAAGGAAGGCCCTGCAGCCTGGGGAGTTGCCAGCCTGGAGCTCCCCAGCTCCTCTGTCCTTTTCCTAGCCCTGCTTCACTCCAGTACCCTTAGCTTCCCAAACAGCTAGGTCCCTCTCCCTTCAGAGCTAGAGGAAGATTGAGTGAGTGTTTGGCTCACAGCCCTTTTATAAGGGCCAGCTGTGGCCTGATGGGAGCGTGGCCCAGCTGTAGCTGCCTCCCCAATCAGCCCAGGCTTGCTGCTTTCCCCAGCCACAGCCCTCTGCAGGGTTGTTCCAACCCCTTCAGGGCTAGAGCGGGCAACCGCCCCGCTACACTCCCCTTTGAATCACCACCCTAAATAATCCTTCTCCATCCTATGTGTTGACATAGTTCAAATATCTGTTGATTGCTATCATTTCCCTTCCCCTCTCTCTGCCCCTCTTTCTCACCAAGTTCTGGGTCTTGGAGACATTGAATTTTCCTTGTCCTGTAGGAAGGGAATGCGTAGTCTTGTTTTATATGGTAAGTTGGTGTTATTCAATAGAATTCTCTTTGCAATACAGGAAATCTCTTGTATTGTCTGTCTCTCTTAATTTTACTCCATACATCAGTCCATCAAACACCTTGATCATTTTTATATATTCTGGATTTTGAAGACAGGAAAATGGACAAATAGGGCACCAAAATTCTTTATCTAGCCATTGATACTGTTACCTGTCAACCATGAGTTTCAGAGTACAAGCCATCAGACCTCAGTGAAGATGGGCTGTAGAAACAGAGTTACAATTGTGAAGCATAGAGCGATTTGACTAGCAGTATGTTCTTTCTGCAAAACTGAATTCTGGCAATGCTAAAATTGTCTCAGCTATACAATTTCATGGTTTGGGAATAAAGGCAGTTTTAGAACACATACGTAATTATATTCTGAAATACTAAGAAAATGTATTGCTAGGTGAAAAATTGAAAATTGTCAATATTGCCATTTTATAGTGTTACCCATAAAAGCTAATATTGCATATTTGACATAGTTTGCTTTCACAAATTAACCACTTAATTTTTTTTATTACTATAGATCAGAGTTTGTTTCAGAAAAGAGAATTGGAAGCACAAGAAGCCGAGCTTCAACATCTAAAAATCAACAATAAATTGCTCCAGGATTCAATCCAGGAGCTACAACGTGAAAATGGAACCCTTAAGAATAAGAACAAGGCTTTAGAAGAAGAAAAAGTAGACTTACTAGAAACAAACATAAGTTTTTCATATAGTTTAATAAGGCATTTTATACTTAAGCTTTTAAGAGCCAAAATATTTATTTGTGTCCTTTTAAATATCTAGTCTCTATTCTAATATAACATTTGCTATAACTTTTCCATTAGTAGCATGGAAATCTCATTAAATCTGTTATCTGGCTATCAAAGATACAGGAGGTCTTTAGAGGGACACCTGAAAACATGATAAAATGTGCACGTTTTGTCTGTTCCGTGGCCCAGCTTTTCTCCTCATTCGGAACAAAGAGGTGATTCCTCTCACCTGTAGAACTGGGAGGTGGACCAGTGTTGTTGCTGAAGGCTCCAGGACTAAGCTCCATCCTTCACCTCAGGCCACCAGAAATTGTGTCCACCAGCAGAACAAGTTGGCGGTTCAGTTTCTCCCAACAACTTTGTTTTATCATTCATTTTTGTTCATTTTTCTGCAATATTGATTTCATTTCAACTTTTTGCTCCTCTTTCTCTCTCCTCAAGTAAGTTCTCTGGATCCGCAAACACAGCACTTCTCAGTAACTCCCTTTGATCACTAGTGCAGTGGTAGAAAAGCCCTGCAAGATCAAGCTAAGTCCAAGTAGTTCAGTGGGCAGCTTTTTAGGGGTCTTAGAGGGTAACCTACGTCTTGCTGCTATAAGCCACCAACCCTTGATGTGTGAAGGGATGGGGCTTTGTTGGACCAGCGCACTAGTGCCCTGCATGCGCACATAAACACACCCATTTGAAGCCCTGACTCCATTGTGAGAAGGCTTGATCAGGAGCATGAGGATTCTCAAGGAGATGAGAACCCCACATAGTCTGCTCAGGAATAACACTTGGAAACTCCATATGCTCTGGGCCCCAAAAAGACAAATGGAATTGTCCCCTTTGTAAGGAAGTAATATGTATAATTAATGAGCAGGTCGTATAAACATCAGGCTTTAAATCTTTTCTCTTGCCTTCCCATCCTTAGGATGTGTTTGCTGGGGTTTTCTCCTATATGCGGGTCTCCTGGAGTGCTCTGTATCAGACTCACTGCCCCCTCCCACCCTGGAGTATATCTGGGTGTGCAGAGACACGTGTTACTTCTGTGAAGCCCTGTCTCAGGTGGCAGGGTAATGTAAATTGTTCATCTCTGCTTTTCAACCTGGGATCCTCTTTCAACCAGGGAAGGGGGCCCAAATTTGAGGTCACAATGGAGTGGGAATTGTCCCTGTCCGTTTATCAGGTCAAGGACCCGGGTTTTACCAGGGAAAGGAGTTTGGAGTCTCCTCCCCCTCTCCATAGGCTTGCTCAGCGTTGAAGGATTAAAGAGCACTTTAGACAGTGTGTGCCCAGAACAGAGGCACATAAGAATTCCATTCCTTATGTAGCTGCACCATCAGGGGATTACAGAGGCGTCAAGGAGAAATCCCTTCCATGTTCAAAATGGCTCCTGCTTTACTGAGTAAAAACCCCCAAGTGGTACTAATTCTCTTCGGAAGGGTGTAGACAGACACCCTTTCAGGCACCTGAGGCCATCTAGCAAGCTATTCCAACAATCAGCATTTGTCTCAGTACCCCTACTTAGTTGAGAGATGCCCAGAACAGGGTGATTAGCGTGCTACCTCACTTCTGTAAACAATGGGGGGAAGTACCCCATGTACACAACCACACAAAAAAGAAATCCCAAACCCACATGACTCTCTCAGCACTGGAAGCCAGTGTCTTGAAAAAAACCTCAATAATAATAAACTATCTAGTTTCTCATGCTTTCCTCCTTTGAGATCATCATTTCCGGTTAAAACTAGATGTTAAACTAAAATGTAAGGAAAATTTGAAAGTTTGGGGAACCTAAGTGCAGCAGTAGTCCTATCAGAGAGAGACATCGCCATGCCTCCACTTACGGTGCAAAGGAAACAATACCTTACTTGCCAGGGTCTGTACTTCAAAATTAGACCGTGTTTAAACATGTCTTTTCACTCTGCCCCTAAGGTTAACCATAACTGACTGATGTGATATTAAACATAACAGTGCAGTGTCTACACTGCATGTTGTAACATCATGTTAATGAACACATTAATTAATACCTTGTGAAACTTCCCACTGTAGACGTGCCCCTATTGTCTTTAAACTGCTTCTACTACCTCATTATGTCACACTCAACTTGTGAGAGCATATCAGTTCCGATGTATACAGAATTTCCATCTAAATTATTAATTAAGTGATTCTTCTTATGACAGCACTATTTTTGCTAATAATTTAGATAGGCGTTTTTAGTTTTTAAACCTGTCCATCTAGGTGAATTTCTTCTTATCAATTCCCTCTGCATTTTCTAGCCTGCCGTCTTTTTCTACTTCCATTTGTGGTGAATGACGGACTGTAGTTCTGTGCTCTCGCTTCAGAAATAAACACATGAAAAAGCAATCATGTAGCACAGTGTGGAGCCCGTATTGTGGCAAGCAGGCACTGAGTTACAGTGCTCACTCCATGCCCAGCTAATGGAGCACTGTGCTTGATATTTACGTTATCCTGAAGTGTGTTTTATAAGGCTGCCAGATATCCACCATCCATTTATTTTGGCATTCCAATGCACATAGGGTGGACAAACATGCCTGGACCACATGCTTTTCAGCTGGGTTTTGTCATTTGGTTATTTTGAATATTCTATTTAGATTATTATTTCTCTATCAAGGAAATCTACACACATGTAGCTTTCCAATAAACATGACTTTAATGTTTCTCTGTTGGAATTAGAAGCTGCTATAATTCAATTGTATATTACTAAGTGAATCTACTATACAAATGCATATTATAACTTTTGTCTGGTTTTTTAGTTGCACTGAACTTTTAATGACAGGTGAGATGCCTTTAGTGAGAGTATAATGCTTATACAGAAGAATGAAGTTTCCTATTAGCAACTACAAACAATTTTTTATTTTATAGTTGGACAATCTGAAGTCTACAATTCAACTGAAGAAGCAAAATGGATTTGCTTGCAGTGAGACGAAGACGTGGAGGAAATCCTGTAAGCAGCTAGAGAAGGAAAAAAAAATGTTGCAGAAACAAATTGCTGAACATGGTGCTCCATTAAAGGAGCAAAAGCCAAGTATGGGGTAGTTTAAGAAGGAAATGCTATACTAGAATGTTATTATAAGGCTGCAAAATCATTCATGGAAGTCACGGTTTCCGTGACTTCTGTGAATTTTGCACTGCTGGTGCAGCTGATCCCAGGACCACCCCATCAGCTGGGGAAGCCCAGGAGCCAGCCGCACTGGCTGTTGCTCCGGCAGCACTAGGCATGTTCCCTGGTGCTGCCCTGGAGCAGGAGTCTGGGACTAGTGGCAGCGGGATCCTGGGCATCCCCCCAGCAACAGCGTCGCCCTGTTCTCTCCCCCCCACTCCCCAGCAGTCTTCAGGAGCGTCCCCCCTCCCAGTAGGTAAGATTTAGTCACGAGTATTTTTAGTAAAAGTCATGAACAGGTCATGGGGCCGTGACTTTTTGTTTATTGCCCGTGACCTGTCCATGACTTTCACTAAAAATACCCGAGACTAAAACATAGCCTTAATCATGATCCTGTTTCTAACCTTAATGCATTTATTTATACAACATGTTTTCAAAACATGCATTATTACGTTTGATTCAGATGAGGCGCCAGATCCTCAGCTGGTGTAAATCAGTATAGTTTCTGAAGCTCTGCCATTCACACCAGCTGAGAATTTGGCCCAAGATCTGTCTCCTCAAATTTCAGAGTCTCCTTATATGTTATGAATATAGATTTCCAATGCCTATGTTTTGAAATAAAAAATGACCTTAGGATGAAGGGAGGCTATTTTTTAAAGAACATTAGAGTGCTGTGTATAACTTCTTACAATGCTTTGTTTGAGACATGAGAGTGTAAAATGTTGGAGTGTGTCTGTTCTTTCCGTTGCTGGCCATCACAACAAAGAAAATTCATATTCTGGGTATAGATGGCTGATAGTTCAGCATCCACCATGGAGAAATTGACATCTTTTAGAGTTTATACATATGTCCTTCCAAACAGCTTTTGGTGTCCTTCTGGATTGTAGACAGGGAGAGAGGAGCAACTCTTAAAGTGTTATGATTCAGACAAGTATCAGAGGGGTAGCCGTGTTAGTCTAAAAGCAACAGAGGGTCCTGTGGCACCTTTAAGACTAACAGAAGTATTGGGAGCATAAGCTTTCGTGGGTAAGAACCTCACTTCTTCAGATGCAAGTAATGGAAATTTCCAGAGGCAGGTATAAATCAGTATGGAGATAACGAGGTTAGTTCAATCAGGGAGGGTGAGGTGCTCTGCTAGCAGTTGAGGTGTGAACACCAAGGGAGGAGAAACTGCTTCTGTGGTTGGATAGCCATTCACAGTCTTTGTTTAATCCTGATCTGATGGTGTCAAATTTGCAAATGAACTGGAGCTCAGCAGTTTCTCTTTGGAGTCTGGTCCTGAAGTTTTTTTGCTGTAAGATGGCTACCTTTACACCTGCGATTGTGTGGCCAGGGAGGTTGAAGTGATCATCAGTGATCTACAATCCATCCTGGACAATGATCCCTCACTTTCACAGACCTTGGGAGGCAGGCCAGTCCTCGCCCACAGACAACCAGCCAACCTTAAGCATATTCTCACCAGCAACCACTCACCGCACCATAACAACTCTAACTCAGGAACCAAGCCATGCAACAAACCTCGATGCCAACTCTGCCCACATATCTACACCAGCAACACCATCACAGGACCTAACCAGATCAGCTACAACATCACCGGCTCATTCACCTGCACGTCCACCAATGTTATATATGCCATCATGTGCCAGCAGTGCCCCTCTGCTATGTACATTGGCCAAACTGGACAGTCACTACGCAAGAGGATAAATGGACACAAATCAGCCATCAGGAATGGCAATATACAAAAACTTATAGGAGAACACTTCAACCTCCCTGGCCACACAATAGCAGGTGTAAAGGTAGCCATCTTGCAGCAAAACCACTTCAGGACCAGACTCCAAAGAGAAACTGCTGAGCTCCAGTTCATTTGCAAATTTGACACCATCAGATCAGGATTAAACAAAGACTGTGAATGGCTATCCAACTACAGAAGTAGTTTCTCCTCCCTTGGTGTTCACACCTCAACTGCTAGCAGAGCACCTCACCCTCCCTGATTGAACTAACCTTGTTATCTCCATACTGCCTCTGGAAATTTCCATTACTTGCATCTGAAGAAACATGCTTCAGACAGTTCCTCCGTTTTCTAACTATCATCATCCTGGTACTAGTTGCAGCTTTCTGGGACCAGGAAATGCTGGCGTTTATTAACTTTAACAAATGTTTTTTAAGACACATACATTGGGGTTTTATTGATCACAAGCTTCAGTCATTTCAAGAGTTGTCAGGGGCTAAGTATAGAGCTAATAGGACAACAGTTTAAAGTGGTCACCACAGTGTGTAAAATATACTACAACTTGTCTGCCATTCGCTAGGGTAAGTTAGGCTAGCAAATATTCATGAGTGTCCAATAAGCAGAATCACTAGCAGTATAAAAAGAGATCCATATTTCTGAGACGAGCTATATTCAATTATATACCCAAAAATTGTTAAAATAATGGTAAGGTGGTAATGTTAAGCACTTAAAAGTTAGGAAATGCCAGAATTAATGTTGCCCATGCATTGTGTGTCCAGGGGCAGATTCCAAAGAATCGGGGTACCTGGCACCCTGACAGTAAATATGGTATCAACAGAGATCTCTTCTGTAAAGTAACCTTTACATGATGTCTGGTTTGTTTTATTTGGTATAGTTTACTGTGGTTGCACAAGCACACATCTTATGTACTTAATTAAGAAATGAATGATTGAGATCATTGCATTCTAAACTCATCTTTCCAGAGTCTCCTTAAAGTTATTTGTACAGGTAATGACTCTTTCCTTTGGTCAGGTGCTGATGAGGTTGCCATCTCCCTACATGAGAATGAGCCAGAGTATGAACTAGACGGACTCCCAGAGGTGGTGAAAAAAGGTAATTGTTACTTCTTTAGAGGAGAAGAGACCACATTGGTGGGGAGTGTGTGAGCGCACGCTTATCTAGAGAATCGTGTTGTCATATGCGTGACTTGGAAGCATTGTAAAAACTTGGACATCATCGGCCAGA
>NW_026530214.1:0-21023 GCF_027887155.1 Malaclemys terrapin pileata | reverse complement strand
TAGCTGACTCGGTGTCACATGACCAGCCCCATGGTGGGGGCTGTGGCTACTGAGAATGGGGGGGGGGGGGGGCTAGGATGCCTGGGTCCTTTTCCCCGCAGGCTGGAGGGGGGAGGGGGACAGGATCGGGGGGGCAGGAGTCAGGACACCTGGGTCCTTTTCCCCACGGGCTGTGGCGGGGGGGGGGGGGGGGGGCAGGATTGGGGCCGGGAGCCAGGACGGCTGGGTCCTTTCCCTGCAGGTGGGGAGTTCCTGCTGCGCTGCGCCCGTGTGGGGCCGGGGTCCCCCAAAGCCGCCTTCGCACTGAGCCGGGACGGGCGCCCCACCAAAGTCCAGCGCAGCATCTTCAGCGAGTGCTTCTGCGCCCTGGGGCTGGACGAGCTGGGGCGCGCCACGGGGGAGCCCCGCTACCAGGTGAGTGCCCCGGACACCTGGGTCCTCTCCCTGCTGGTGGAGGTGGGGGAGAAGGGGGTGGGTTCCCGGACGCCTGGGTTCTCACTGCCCGTCCCCCGGCAGCGGGAGGCGCGGGTGCTGCTGGAGGCTGTCGTGCGCTGGGTGCAGGACGACCCGACGGAGCTGGGACGCCCCCTGCTGGACGGCGCAACGCCCCACGAGCCGCTGGCCGTGCCCATGATGCTGCTGTGTCTGGCTGAACAGCTGGGGGACGGCGCCGGGGGGCCCCTGGCCGAGCTGGAGGGGTGGTGCGCCCAGCACCTCCTCCGCCACCTGCAGGTATGGGGGGGCTGAGTCCTCTGTACCCCCCCGAGCCCCCCCGACTTCCCCCAAGCCCCCCACACACACACCCAAACCCCAGCACCTGCAGGTATGGGGGGGCTGAGCCCCCGAACCCCGCGACTTCCCCCAAGCCCCCCCAAACCCCGGCACCTCCTCCGCCACCTGCAGGTATGGGGGGGCTGTACCCCAACCCAAATGCAGGTCTCCTAAGTCTCCCACATACCCCCTGGGATCTTCTCCCCCTGACCTCCCCCATCCTGGAATTGCCCCCCAGAGGGACGGCAGCGCCGTGCTGGAGAACGTCTCGGACGACGGGAGGGAGCTGCCAGGCTGCCTGGGAGACAACAGAACCCGGGTGAGCCTGGACACCTGGGTCCTGTCCCTGGTTCTGCAGAAGTGGGTGGGGGGGCTGGTGGTTAGAGCGGGGTGTGGGTGTGGGAGGACGCCTGGGTTGTCTCCCTGGTTCTGTGGGGGGGGCTGGGAGAACCCGGACGCCTGGGTTCTACAGCTGACTCATCGTCGTCGTCGTCGCCCCCCCCCCCAGGCCACGCGATTGAGGCCGGCTGGTTCCTGCTCCGATACGCTCAGCGGCAGGGGGACGCGGCGCTGGCCGCTCAGGCCATCGAGGGGTTCATGGTGCGGCCGTTCCAGGCGGGCTGGGACCCCGAGCACGGGGGGCTCTTTGCCTTCCAGGATGTGGATGGGCTCTGCCCCACACAGGTAGGGGGCGCCCCAGGCCCCCCCCCCCCCCTCCCCGCCCCCCCCAGGTCCCCACCCATCTGAGCCCCCTTTGTCGGCCCCAGCTGGAGTGGAGCATGAAGCTGTGGTGGCCCCATGCTGAGGCCATGGTGGCGTTTCTCATGGCCTACGCACACAGCCGCGACCCCGCCCTGCTCCGCCTCTTCCACCAGGTGGCCGAGTATGCCTTCGAGCGGGTGAGTGTGGGCCCCGGACACCTGGGTTCTTGGGGGGGTGAGGGGGATAGGAGCCCGGACGCCTGGGTTCCATGCCAGGGCTCTGCTAGAGATATCAGGTCGCACACAAGCCCTGGGGCAGAGGGGACAGGGGTACAGGTAAATTCTAGGAGAGCGGATGGGGGGGGGGGCCCGCATCTCCTTTAACTCCACCACCATATCCCTGGGGAGATCGGCGCCAGTCTCTGCCCCCAGCCCACTCTGGGCTCATCTCAGACTCGGAGCTCGGTCCAGTCCGCCCTGTGCCATGAGGCTGGGTGTGTGCTTGGAGCTGCACGTCCCTGCGGCCCTCCAGGTCCGTTCTTAACCAGCCGGACGCTTTTCCTGGGCTGGGACCATGTCACGGATTCCCAGGTCGGGCCCACTCCTGGCCCCGTGCGGTCCCCCGTCAGAGCGACAGCCCTTCTCGGGGTCAGGCCCCTCCACCTCCTGGAGCCGCACCCCTCTGAGCCTTAGCACGTCTGTCTCTGCTGTGGGCCCCCCCCCCCCGTTCTCTAGCCCGGAGGGACTCTCAGCCAGCGTCGCACAGGAAACTCTCCGGCCTCAGGCCTGGCCCCCCTCAGTCCAGCACATCCCAGTCTCCCCTGCATCCAGGGGGGCTCTGCCTGCTCCCCCTCTCCAGCCCCAACCCCCCTGCTCCCTAGCTGGGCATCTGATACCCCCGTCCCCAAGCCCCCCCTCTGTCCATTGTCGTCTCTCCAGGGAAACAGGGTCGCCTGGGCCCCTCTCCCCTCCTCTGGCCCCTCGGGCTGGGACCGGCTGGTCCGGTCACGGGGGTCCTCCCCCCACTGGCCAGAGCCGGCTGTGACTCCAGGTCACCAGTCGCTGGGGGGTCTCCGTTCTCCAGGCCGTCGCCCGGGGTCCCTGTCATGGAGTCCCCAGGCGATGCTCTGGAACTGCTCCCCACAAAGCCAGTCAGGACTTTGGGGAGCCTCCTCTCCCTCGGAGCAGACTGTCTTCAGGGCAAGAAGCTCACACGGCTTCACCTCCTGGGTCTGAGCTTGGAGCATTCAGCTTCTGCCCCTCCGTGCGCTTCCCACAGCGAGTCCGCCCGGGCGGGGTCCTGGGGCAGCCAGAGGGTCCTGCACCCCCACTTCGCAGTCAGATGTGACTCTCAGCCAGCCAGTAAAACAGAGCTTTATTAGATGACAGGAACACGGTCTAACACAGAGCTTGTAGGTACAGCGAACGGGACCCCCTCCGCTGGGTCCATTCTGGGGCCCAGCGTGGCAGATCTGCCCTCCCTTCCAGTCCCCAGATAGCTCCAAACTCCCGTCCAGCCCCTCCTTCTCTGGGCTTTGTCTCTTTCCCGGGCCAGGAGGTCCCCTGTTCCCTTTGTCTCCAACACCTTCAGTTGGCACCTTTCTGCAGCAACCAGACACCCTTATCCCACCCCCTAGATACTTAAGAACTGCATAGGGGAAACTGAGGAAAACATTAAGAACAGTCCCACTTCGTCACAGTCCCAAATTCCCTCGCTGGCCTGTGTCCCAACAAACTCCCTCTCCCCTCCCTCGTTAAACCAGGGACACTGAGTCCCACCCCCGCGGCGTGCAAACCAGTGACAAAACCCAGAGAACCCCCCCACACACTTCATTACAGCGATTGTGGGACACTGGCCCAGGCGCTTGTGTTCTCCACCGGGCATCACTGACACCCATTCGGCTACCGAGCGTCTCGTCCTGCCCGTTGGTTCCTGTCTTCACCCAGCTCCTCTCCCCCATGGCGTGGGGTCCAGCCGCGCTTCTCTGACAGGCCAATACTGATCCAGGAGGCAGATTTCCCTGTCCAAAGCCCCAGCAAACTGTGCTGCACTGTGTTAAAACCAGCGTCATGTCAGCCACATACCGCAGGGACCAGTCCTGCCACTTCCTAGCCTGGGCAAGTCATTGATTTGTCCCGACCCTCGGCCTGATCCCACTGCATCTTTCCTCACCGTGACGGGTTTGTGCCTTGCTGGGCGGGGCAGTGTCTGAGCCTCTCACGTTAAGTCTGAGCCACTGTGACAGTGTTTTTACACCAACAACAAGGAGTCTGGTGGCACCTTAAAGACTAACAGATTTATTTGTTTTTACACCGTGTCCATGCAGCTGTTTCACTTGTGTGCCCGTGGGAGGCAGCTGAGATCACTCAATCGAACAGACAAACCCCGAACGCTGAGATTTACCAAACCAGCTTCTGTAGGACCTCACTGGTTACTCCGAAGTCCAAACAGCGCCGTTCCCTTAAAGTGGCCACAATGATAACGTAAATCTTACCCAAAATATACGCTACAGCCAATTCTTATTAACTAAGCTAACATTGATTAGAAAAGAAAAGCGAGAGAGAGTTGTTGAAAGATCAATGTACAGACAGACTTGAGTTCAATTCTTGAGGTTCAGACACAGCAGAGATGAGCGTGTAGAAACAGTCCAGAGGTTACAGGCCAATGTCCGAGCAGATCTGACATGAAGCAGGATCGTCTTAGCTACAGGTTACTTCCTTCACATTAATATTCCTTTTTTGATCTTTGAATCAAAGCTGTAGTAATAGACAAGACTTGTTTGCTCCCATCACAAGCCCTGAGCAAACCGCTCCCCTTCTCTCTCTAACAATGCGGCTGCATTTCAGAGCTCTGTTCGGTCACAGATCTTCCTAGCCAGTCACTACAGTTCGGCCCTGGGTCCGGTCAGTAATTAACTCTTCCTGGCCCTGTCACCTTCCACTGAGATATAATGTCACATCGGCCTCCCCTCGCAGGGCCCAGGCAGGGGGAAATCCCAACAGCTCCACACTCCTTGTTCCACGGGGTGGGGCCGTCAGTCATCGTCCACCCCAGCTCCTACCTGCACATCACCAGGGCATGGAGTGCCTCCTGCCATTGCTACTGGTCCCCTGAGCATTGCGGGGGGGGCTGGCTGTGTGTCTCTGGATTTCCGGCTCTTTCCTGCCATGCAGCGACACCCACCTCTGACAGGTGCTGTCTGTCCTCCTGCAGTTCCGGGACCCAGAGCACGGCGAGTGGTTTGGCTACCTGGCGCAGGACGGGAAGGTGGCGCTCACCATCAAGGGGGGACCCTTCAAGGGTAAGCGGGGGAGGTGGGTGTCCCCCAGTGTCATGGAGTCGGCAGGCTGACGCGCTGGGACAGCTCAGCATGGCAGGAATGTGGCGTAAACCCCCTTTGTCCTCTCGCAGGCTGCTTCCATGTGCCACGGGCCCTCTACATGTGCGAAGAGATCCTGGAGAAGCTGCTGCAGGAGCCCTAGAGCCACCCTTGGGTGCTGATAAATAAAGTGACTTTTATTCCTGGGGACCCCATTGAAGAATTTGGGGTGGGGAAATCAGGGACTGTGATGGTGTCTACACAGAGAGGTGGACGAGGCTTTCTTCCAGCAACTAGCAGAAGTTATAGATCGCAGGCCCTGGTTCTCAGGGCAGACAATCTAGGAAATTGTTTGGAAGAACCAACTAGGGACAGAGCTTTTCTGGGCCCCTTACTGAATGGGGGAGGTAACTAACCTAGTGACAAAAGCTAATTGCCTTCTATGCCAAGGGTCGGTCCTGGGGCTGGTTTTGTTTAGACACCATGTACTGCTAGGGGGGTCACAGTGGATGACCTTGGTGCCAAGGGGGCATTGTTTTATTTGACATAGGTGAGGCCTACACCTAATAACATTTTGGGCCACACACTACAAGAAGGATGTGGAAATATTGGAGGGTCTGGAGCACATGAGAGGTGTTGTACTTAAAGTACTGCACAGGATCCAAAAGAACAACCATTCAACATCAACAGGGCAATTGATTAAGGGGGGGGGGGGGGGGAGGAGAGCTCTTGTTCTACTGCTAGCAAAAAGAAAATTTTCTTCTATCTTATGCTCTCCTTAGGGCTATAATATTCATAGAGTCTAGGACTGGAAGGGACCTCGAGAGGTCATCGAGTCCAGTCCCCTGCCTGCTATCATGTCCCCCTCTCAGTCTTCTCTTTTCCAAACTAAACAAACCCAATTCCTTCAGCCTTCCTTCATAGGTCATGTTCTCAAGACCTTTAATCATTCTTGTTGCCTCGTGTCTTGCTCACCACACACCTGTTAATACATTCCAGGATCATCGTACTCCTTCCTAGACAGTCTCTGTTTACCTCAGATCATTTCTCCAAATCATTTTGAATTATATATCTAAGTCATTGATAAAGATATTGAACAGAGCTGGTCCCAAAACAGACCCCTGCGGTACCCCACTCGTTACGCCTTTCCAGCAGGATTGGGAACCATTAATAATAACTGTCTGAGTACGGTTATCCAGCCAGTTATATTGATAAGAGTAACTAAAGTCTAGGTATACCACAGCTTCCTACCACCTTCCAAGTGTTTGCAGATGACTGGCACAGAAGTCTGGAATCTCTCCCGTCTCCCATGAGTTTCCAAAGATAATAGCTAGAGGCTTAGATACCTCCTCTATTAGCTCCTCGAGTATTCTAGGATGCATTTCATCAGGCCCTGGTGACTTGCAGGCATCTAACTTTTCTAAGTGATTTTTAACTTGTTCTTTTTTTATTTTATCTTCTAAACCTACCCCCTTCCCATTAGCATTCACTATGTTAGGCATTCCTTCAGACTTCTCGGTGAAGACCGAAACAAAGAAGTCATTAAGCATCTCCGCCGTTTCCCGTAGCTAGTTTGAGCTCATTTTGTGCCTTTGCCTTTCTAATCTTGCCCCTGCATTCCTGTTTACCTATCAGCTCTCTGAGCTTACCAAAATCTGCCTTCCTGAAATCCATTGTCTCTATGATCACTTTCACCCAGGCTGCCTTCTACTTTCAAATTCTCAATCAACACTTCTGTCTCCTGTGTCCAGCTCTACCTCATAAGCGTGAAAACAGAGGTCAGGCAATGTATGGAAATGATCAGAGATTGAGCTGCCTTAGGAGACGCCAAAGGGTTTAAAACAGCTGGCAGGTGCGCGGACGGCTGTGCGGAGTGTTACGGTTGCGGTTATTACTTTGCACAAGGCCCAGCCCCAGTCCCCCCCCGGCATTTCCCGCCCTCCGGGAACAAGGTCTCCAGCCCTGAGAGGCCCCGCGGGACCCCCCCGCCCCGCCCGGGTTTGTACAGCACCGGGGAGCCCCGCCCCGCGCCCTGCGCACAGCCCGGCTCCGGTCGGGGGGGGTTGGGGCTCCCGGACGCCTGGGTCCCGTCGCGGGGCAGCGCCGCCCCTCCCCCTCCATCCCTGCTCCGGAGGCAGCAGCCACCGCTGCTCCCCGCGCGGGGGCCGCCCCCGACTTTATACCCCCGCCTCGCCGCGCCATTGGCCGCCTCCCGGCCCCGCCCACCCAGCGCCGGCCAATGGGGGCGCGCCCCACTGCGCATGCGCCGCTCGGGGACGGCGGCCGGGCGGGGCCTGAGCCCGCGGCCCGCCCCCCCCCGGCGGGTCCATGGCCCGTTCGCCCGGGGGGGGGGGGGGGCTCAGCGCCAACCACAGAGCCGCCCCCCCATCTCCCTCGGGGGGGGGTCAGGGGCCCCCGTCACGTGCCTGGAGATCCCGCCCCGCCCCCGACACACACGTGCCAGCTGCGCAGCCGGTAAACTGAGGCACGGCCCCTCCCCCCAGCTCCGGGACCGAGCCAGGCCAGCTGGGCTGCTCCCCCCCCCCGCCAGCAGCACGCGCCCGCCTCTGCGCCCCCTTTACCCCCTGCCTGTCAGTGGGGCAATCAGCACCAGCGCCCCCCCCCCGCGGGCATCGCCCCTGCCCCCCAGCTGCAGCCAGAGCGCTGCCCCCCAGCCCCACCCCAAAAACGAGGCACCGGAGACAGGCCCTTGGGACTGGCCCCTTTATTGCGTGTGAAAATCAGGTTCCTTGCCAGAGAGGGAGGGGCTCAAGGGGGGGAGCGCCAATGGGTCAGAGGTGGGGCTAGGATCACATGTTATCTCCGGGGGGGGGGGGGGGGGCTCAAACAGAGATCAGGGGATGATGGGGTTAAAAAAGGAGGTGCTCACACACCCTGGGGGGCTGCCTAGAAATGGGGGGCTGGGGGATAGCTTGAACATTGGGGAGATAGAACCCAGGAGTCCGGGCTCCTAGCCCAGCCCCCCCCAGCTCTACCCCACTCCCCTCCCGAGCCCAGGAGAGAACAGAGATAGAGCATTTAAGCAAACATTACTTGGGGTGCAGGGAACCCCCAACGGACAGCAGCTTCCCCCTCCCCCGGCTACAAAGCTGGTCTCACAGCGGGGGGCAGGGACCCCCCAGGGAACCACCTGCGCATGAGGAGCTGGGGGTGGGTCTGGCCCGGAGGATAGCAGGGGGGTCACGACCCGTTCCCGGCGGCTTTGCAGAGCCCTTTGTCGTGCAGACCAGAGGCAGGTTGGGGGGGGCCAGGGCGCTTCGGGGGGCCCTAGGGTCTCACGGGGCTCGGGGACGCTGTCGGCCCCCCCCGCCGTCCCCCGCTTTTGTTGAGTAGCTCCTTGAACACAGAGTCCATGTTGCGCGTCACAGCCTGGAAGGAGAGAGACAGGTGGGTGGGGGCCAGCCCTGGGGAGGGTGGGGGGTCAGCCCCAAGGGGGGCTGGGGTACATCCCCCCAAACTTACCTTATCCATCTCCACGTGCTTCTCCGGGGCCCCTTGTTTCTCTCTGCCGGAGAGGCCAACCCCCAGAGCCCCCCGCTCCGTCCTGGAGGAGGAAAGGCAGTGTTGGCAGAGAGAAGGGAGAGAGTCGGGCAGCCACCTCTGGGGTGGGGCTGGCTCCCCAGGGACCTCTTGCCCGGGGGAGGGGGGTCTCACCTGTCGACAGCCCGAGGGGCACTGGGGGGCTGAAGGGGAAGGGCAGACGCCCCGAGTCGATGAAGGGAGAAGCCAGTTTGCGGATGGGGCTGGTCCCGGGTCGCTGGCGCCCCCGGCTGCCCTCCGAGTTCACCCGCAGCCTGCTAGAGAAAGGGGGGGTCAGATGGGGTCCACTCAGAGGTGGGGGGCTGGGTATTCGGGGACCCCTCAGAGGTGGGGGCAGGGGGCTGGGTATCCGGGGGCTGGTTATCTGGGACCCCTCAGGGGCGAGGCCGGGTATTCGGGGTCCCCTTCGGGGCGGGGCAGGGGCTGGTTATCCGGGGCCCACTCCGGGACAGGTGGGGGGGGGCAGGTGTCTGGGGTCCCCTTGGGGGCGGGGCAGGGGCCATGTAACCGAGGATCCCCCCTCACCTGCTGATTGACTCTGGTGTCGGCTCAGCTGGGGGAGACCCGGCGTCTACGTCCGACCCCGAGGTTCGGCGACTCCGGCTTTTCTTTGTGCTGGGGGGCAGGTGACTTAGTTAGGGGGGCTGTTCTCCCCCCTCCCCCCAGCCCCACAGCCCCCTCCCCCCAGCCCCCTGCACCCCCTCACCTGGGGATCAGGCTGATGTACTTGTGGGGCACCAGGCCACGGGCCCCCCCCAGCTCCCCGCGCCACCAGTCTGGGGAGGCCTTGGCCAGCAGCCGGATCCGGTCACCCGGCTGGAACGAGAGCTCCTGGGATGAGCGCCCCTCGTAGGAGAACCGGGCCACGGCCTCGGGGGGGCCCTGCGGGTCTGGGGTGCGGGGGGACACGTCAGACCACGCTGGAGCCCCCAGCCCCCATGGGCCCCCACCCTCCAGAGCCCCCCAGCCCCTCCAGCCTCCCTCTTCCACCAGCACACCCCAGCCCCTGCCCACACCTCCTAGGGCCCCCACCCTCTTCCACCAGCACCCTAAAGCCCTCCCACTGGAGCCCCCCAACCCCTCCCATCAGAGCCCCCTGCCCGTGCCCCCTAGGGCCTCTCCCCCGCCGGCACCCCTCAATGCTGCCCCCCAGGGCACTAGGTGGCTCTTGCGTGCACAGTGGGGCCCTTGGGGGGCCGACCCCCAGAGGGTGGGACCCTCTCCAATGGCAGATCTGGGGCGGGAAGGGACCTTCCTGGCCCGCCCCCCCAGCGCCCCCCTCACCATCCTCACTGGCCACAGTCGATGTCTCGGGGGGCCCATCCCCCTCGCTCTCCTCAGCCGCGGGGTCCAGGGGCAGCGTCTCCCTGGGGGGGGGGAGAGAGGGGGTGAGATCGGGGTCCTGCCCCCCCATCAGGGGCCCCCCACCCCCGGGAAACCCCCTGCCCCCCACTCACCCGTCCTCGTCGGGCGGCGCCAGGCAGCGCTCGTACAGGGGGCCGGGCAGCTGGTCAGGGGGCGGGAAGGTGGCCTCGGGGTACAGGATCAGGCACTTCACGGCCTCGTTGGCGTGGGGCTGGGTGGAGACGGGGTCCAGGCCGGGGGGGGCGGCCGCCAGCGTGGGCCCGAAGCAGACAGCCAGATTGTAGGGGTTCATCATGTTCTCCTCGCTGTGCTGGGACACGCTGGGGGGGGGAAGACACAGGCTGAGCCCCCCACCCCATGGCACCCCCCCACCAAGTCACCCCCGCCCTGCCCCACGGCCCAGCCCCCCACCCCACGGTGCCCCCCACCGAGTCACTCGCGCCCCCGCTGAGCCCCCTGCCCTATGGCCCCCATGGTGCCCCCCACCGAGTCACCCCCTGCCCCCCCCCCCCCGACCACTCACTGGTTGAGGAAGGCGAAAAGATATCGTAGGACGACGACCACGGGTGCCGGGAGCCGGGCCAGGAGGGTGCGGAGGTGGGAGATGCGCTCGGACGGGGACTCCAGCTCTGGGGGGGAGCGGTGGGGTCAGCTGGGAGGCAAAGAATAGCCCGAGGCCAGGGGGAGGGACGGAGACGGGGGTCCATGGGGGGAGACGGGGACAGGGGGTGGGGCACACGGGGGGACATGCTGGGGGTGGGGCACACGGGGGGGGGGGGAGGGGAAGAGACTCACGGGCCGTCACCAGCAGCTCTGGGAAAACGTCCGGCGGAATCAGGGGCTTCTGCAGCCCCCGAAAAAACGACTTCAGGAGTCCGGCGACCGAGTCCAGGTCCCGGGGGTAGGAGCCACCCGCCAGCGGGTCCTCGCCTGTGGGGGGAGCAGGGGGGCAGTGGTGAGGGGGGGGCAGCTCCCTCGGTCTCCCCCCAGCACCACCCCCCCCGCCCGGCCCCCCCCTCACCTCTCTCGAAGGCCTCCCGAATTTCAGTCACTCGCATCTGGGATCCCGGCACCCGGAAGATCCCCTCGTGCTGGAGACCTGTGGGGAGAACCCGGCGTGGGACGGGCAGCCCAGGACCCAGGTGTCTGGGACGGGGGAGAATGGGACCCAGGCGTCTGGGATGGGGCGAGGGGGACCCAGGCGGCCGGGACGGCAGCACTCCAAGCCCCAGGGACGGGAGAATGGGACCCAGGCGTCCAGGACAGCAGCAGTCCAAGCCCCAGGCACAGGGGAGAGAATGGGACCCAGGCGTCTGGGACGGGGGCGAGGCGAGGGGGGACCCAGGCCTTACCGTGCAGGGTGATGAATCGGATGCAGCTCTCCACCACCAGCGGGACAGCCTGGCCAGATTTCTGTGGGGGGTGGGGAGATCAGACACCAGGGACCCCCAGCCTCTGCCCCATTGGTGGGGGAGGGGCTAGGGGACACTGGATCCACCCCCCAGGCTTCAGCAAAGCGCACGAGGGGCAGCTCCTCGCACCAGCGCTGGGGGGCAGGAGACCCCCCACCCCCACCCCACAGGGACCAACGGGGGCCTGGGGGAAGCTGCGGACTGAGCCAGCTGGGGGGCGGGGACGCAGAGCGAGAAGCTGGGGGGAGCATGGGGGGGGCTGGTACCTGCACAAAGTCCTCCAGGTCTGTGGGGAAGGAGGCGAACATGGCCGGGACGCGGGGGAGGGAGGCGCGTGGAAGGGCCCTGTGGTGGGGGGGGAAGAACACGTCAGACACTGAGGTGGGGGAACCGGGGGACACCCCCCAGCTCTGCCAGAGCCCCCCCCCCCCGGTGGCTAAGGGGCCAGGATATCTGGGGGGGGGGTGGAGACCTAGAGCTGCCAGCCCTGGGACCCCCCCCATCCCCCCTCCCCCACGGCCCCCCTCACCTGAGCTCCTCTCCGTCCTCAGCGGCTGCTGCAGAGAAAGTGAGAGGCAGAGCGTGAGGACATGGAAACATGCTAAGGAGTGACTATGACGCAATTGGAACATGCTTCACGCCAAAGGGCTCTCGTACGGGACAATCTCCGGAGCGTGGCCGTCGTGTCTGTATAAATGTCTCACTCGTGGATCTGGGACTAGAAATATGAACTAACTCGGGGGGCCTGTTGTCATGATGCCAAGTGGGGGCCGTTCCTGGTGGCTCCCGGTAGCCGGGACAATTGGCTGGGGGTGGCTCTGTTTGCAGGCAGGGCCCTGGGAGCCAGGCTTGGGGGGCTCCCAGGACATGTGACCATGTCACCCGGGCCTGGAATCCATCTTAACCCTGGGGCTTTTCCAGTGGGGGGGACGGGACCCGGAGGGACGAAGGGTTCCTGCCTTGGGCCAAGGCGATATAAGGGGGGAACAGAAGAAAGGGGGCGGCAGTCATGAGAAACCCCCCAGCTCCCCCCTGAGCTGGAACAAGGGCCGTGCCGGGGGGGGGGGGGGGTCGGGCCCAGACTAGGAAGGGGTCTAGGCTGTGAAAGAAGCTCATTGGAACATCTCGGAGGCTGAGATTTTATCTGTAACAAGTTTTTTAAAGGCATCAGACTCAGACTTGCGGGTTTTTGTTTTATGTTGCCTGGTAACTTACTTTGTTCTGTCTGTTACTACGCCGAACCACTTGAATCCGACTTTTTATACTTAATAAAATCACTTTTGTTTATTAATTAACCCAGAGTAAGTAATTAATAGCTGGGGATCAAACAGCTGTGCATCTCGCTCTCAGGGTTATCGAGGGGGGACAGGTTCTGAGTTTAGCCTGGATAAGGTTTAGATCGAGTGAAAGGGGTTTGGGGGCGTTCGGACCCCACGGGGAGCTGGGGGCTGGAGGCAGGGAACCTGCAGGGCAGTTCTTGGTTAACACCTGAGGCTTTGGGGCCGTGGCCCAGACGTGGCTCTGGGTTGCAGCCGGCTGGCGTGTCTGGCTCCACAAGGCCGGTTCTGCAGTCCCCGGCTGGCAGGGAAAATGGTCTCCGAGATAAACTCAGCACGTCAGGTGAGAGTCCCAAGGGGGTCTCTGTGACCGAAGCCGTCACACAGAGTTAACGCCCGGACACCTGGGTCCTCTCTCTCCCCCACCCCGTCCCCGCTCACCCTTCGCGATGGCCTCGCCCAGTGTCTCCAGCTTCGACTGTAACTTCGCCCCGATACTCCGTCGCGTCAGAAACAGCTCCAGCTTCTGCGGGGGGGGACAGGATCAGCCGGGCGGGGCGGAAGTGAGGGACACGGAGGGGCTGTGGGGCGCCGTGGGGCGGGGGGGTGGGGCTGCGGGGCACAATGGGGAGCATGGGGGACAGCGGGGGGGCAGCACGGGGCACCGTGGGGCAGGAGTGAAGGGCCCCGTGGGGGCTGTGGGTCGGGGCTCTGTGGGGCTGCGGGGTGCCATGGGTCAGGGCTCCGTGGGGCGGGGGTTTCACACGCCAGGGGGGGCCGTACCGTGAGGTAGAAGGTCTCTGTCTCCAGCTGCTGGGCCCGTCTCTTGGCCCCACCGCGCCCCTCGGCACCGGCCCCCCGCAGCGACTCAGCCGAGCCCGGCCCCCCAAACGCCTCCAGCACCTCGGGCTCCTCCGCCCCCAGCAGCTCCCGGAAGCTGCTCAGCGTCGCCTGCAGCGTCTTGTTCACCTGGGGGGCCACGGGGGTGTGTGTGAGGGGGGAGCCTGGCGCCACGTCCCAGAATCCTTTGCAGCAGCAGCCATTGGCGCGAGCGGCCCCCCCCACCTGTGAAACGCGGCTTTTCCCGGGTCACGTTGGACCCGAGTTCTGCACCGTGTCTGCCTCAGTTTCCCCGTGTGTCAACACCCCAGCTGTGAGCGTCCAGCCCCCCCGCTCCCTGCCCCCCCGATCTCCCCACTCCCCCGGCCCCACCTCCTCGGTCTCCAGGCTCAGGTCCTTCAGCCGCGTCTCGATATCCTGCCATTGCAGCAGCAGCTCCGGGCGCAGGGACCCCACGGCCTGGACCTCCGACACCTGGGGGGCAAAGGGGGGCAATGGCTGTTCCCACCCCCCATATCTACCGCTGTCGCCCCACCCCACCCCCATCTACCCTCCCCCAGCCCCCTGCCCCACCTTCATCCCCTCCCCCTCCCCCCATCTTCCCCTCCCCCGCCCCACCTTGATCCCCTCCTCCACCCCACCTTCATCCCCTCCCCCTCCCCCCACCCCCATCTTCACCCCTCCCCCTCCTCCCATCTTCCCCTCCCCCGGCCCCACCTTCATCCCTCCCCCGATACCTCTCCCCAGACCCCCTCTCACCTCATCGCCCTCATGGGGGTGGTACTCGAAGCGCGGGGGGGGGCAGTACGCGGCCGGGTTGGCCTCCATCAGCCGAGCCTTGTCCCCGGGGGGGTCCAGGGCCAGCACGGCCCCCTCCAGCGCCCCCAGCCCCTCCCCCCAGGAGCTCTGGGCCCGGCCCTCGGCCGCCAGGTACGTCCGAAGCAGGCGGCCCAGGGAGAGATGGAACCCGAGGTCCGAGCACTGCGGGGAGACACACCCCTGAACCCCGGCCCGGCGCCCCCCAAGGCCGGCCCAGCCCCGCCGGTGCCCCTCACTCCCGACCCGCAGCCCCCCGAACCCAGCCCCTGCCGGTGCCCCTCACTCCCGACCCGCAGCCCCCGGCGCCCCTCACTCCCGACCTGTAGCCCCCCGAGCCCAGCCCCTGCCGGCGCCCCTCACTCCCGACCCGCAGCCCCCCGAACCCAGCCCCCGCCCTGCCGGTTCCCCTCAACCCCCTGGAGCATCCAGCCTTCTCGGACGCCTGGGTCCCATTCCCCAAGCGGCGGGCTGTCAGCGCTGCCCGGACGCCTGGGTCCCGCGTACGTCGAGGATGTCGGAGACGTCCCGCAGGTAGTAGTTGCTGATGACGGCGTTGGTGGACCCCAGGTGCAGGAGATAATCGTTCCGGGCTCCTGTGCACTTCGACTGCGCTGCCAGGAACCGGGCCTGGCGCTGGGTGGGGAGGGCGGGGGGGAGAGACCCGTCAGCTGGGGGGGGCAGCCAACCCCCCCGAGCCTCTGCCCCCCAAACCACAGAGCCGCCCCCCCCACTTCCCTGCCCCCCATGAGCCCCAGGCCCCCTCCCCCCCAGCTCACCTTCTCCACCAGCCGCTCCCCCTTGCGGAGGGAGGCGCGTCGGGCCAGCTTGTCCTGCCCGGCTCCCCCCGGCTCGGGGGGCTGCCGGCCCCCCCTCTTCTCCTCCTGCCGCTCGGCGTCCCGCAGCTTGTTCTCCGCGCTCTGGCTCTCTGTGTGCTGCGTCTGGTAGGTTTTCATAGCCTGGGGGGGCGGGGGGGTCAGTGGGGAGCCCGGAGCCCCCCCCGACCCCCCCCGCCCGCCCGGGTCCCGCACTCACCATCTGCAGCTCAGAAATCATCGTCAGCAGCTCGTCCTGCATCTGCTGCTCCAGGTCTCGGCTCTGGGGGGCGGGGGGGGGGCAGCATTAGAGATGGGGGGGCCCTATCATCCCCTCCCTTCCCGCACTGACCCTCCAGCCCAAGGCATGGGACGGACCCCCAGGAACCCGTGGGGGGAGGGCACCACGTCGCGCTGGAGGGACGGGACCCAGGAGTCCGAGGAGCAGTGCTGGGGGGAAGGGACCCAGGAGACCGGGCAGGGGGAGCAGGGCCTGGGGGGAGGGGAGAAGGGACCCAGGAGACCAGGGCAGGGGGACCAGCCCCACCTTCTTGACCAGGCGCCCCAGGTCGTCGCTGAGCTGGGTCAGGTGCAGCGTCAGGGGCCCTGCGTAAATATCGCTCAGGGCCCCGTGGTCCCGGCCGGCCTGGCGGGTCTGATTCAACACCAGCTGCCAGCACTGCAGGGGGGACGGCGGGTCCTGCTCCCTCCTGGGGAGAGATGGAGAGCGGTGCCCCTCACTCCCGACCCCCAGCCCCCCCAGTGCCCCTCACTCCCGACCCCCAGCCCCCCCCGTGCCCCTCACTCCCAACCCGCAACCCCCAGCCCTGCCGGTGCCCCTCACTCCTGACCCGGAGCCCCCCCGTGTCCCTCACTCCCGACCCGCAGCCCCCAGCCCCCCCCCCGTGCCCCTCACTCCCGACCCGCAGCCCCCAGCCCTGCCGGTGCCCCTCACTCCCGACCCCCAGCCCCCCCAGTGCCCCTCACTCCCGATCCGGAGCCCCCCCGTGCCCCTCACTCCCAACCCGCAACCCCCAGCCCTGCCGGTGCCCCTCACTCCTGACCCCCAGCCCCTCCGTGCCCCTCACTCCCAACCCGCAACCCCCAGCCCTGCCGGTGCCCCTCACTCCTGACCCGGAGCCCCCCCGTGTCCCTCACTCCCGACCCGCAGCCCCCAGCCCCCCCCGTGCCCCTCACTCCCGACCCGCAGCCCCCAGCCCTGCCGGTGCCCCTCACTCCCGACCCGGAGCCCCCCCCATGCCCCTCACTCCCAACCTGCAGCCCCCCCGGCACCCCTCACTCCTGACCTGCAGCCCCCAGCCCTCCCAGTGCCCCTCACTCCCGACCCGCAGCCCCCCCGATGCCCCTCACTCCCGACCCGGAGCCCCCCCGTGCCCCTCACTCCCGACCCACAGCCCACCTGGAGTGCTCCTTGGCCCCGCGCAGCCGGGCGGTGAATCTCTCCGACAGCTTCTCCAGCCCGCGGGAATATTCCTGCTCCAGCTCGGCCTTTCGCCGCAGGAAGTCGCCCATGTCCTGGAGCAGCTGCAGCCGGAGCTCGGCCTGGGCCTCTCGCCCCCGCTGCTGCTCGCCCAGCTGGCCACGCAGCTCTGCAGGGGGGGCAGCGTCAGCAGGGGGCGCCCAGGAGCCCCGATGAGCAGGGAAGGGACCCAGGAGTCCGGGGCTGGCGGGGGTGGGGCAGAGAGGAGCAGGGAAGGGACCCAGGAGTCCGGGGCTGGCGGAGCAGGGAAGGGGAAGGGACCCAGGAGTCCGGGAGCATCAATTTGTTTGCTGGGCACTTTCATTTCCTGGGCAGCTGCAGAGCTGGGGGAGGGACAGGGGGTGTGGGGGGGAAATGGGGAAGTCTGCGAGCCCCGTGGGCACCTGCCCCCCATGGCTGGCTCTGAGGGCAGGGAATGGGGTTCAGTGACCTGTCCCCTCTGGGGGGACACCGGCCGGGATCCTGCCCTGGGGCAGGGGCTGGCTTGGGGGGGCTGGAACGGCCCCCTACGCCTGCCCCACCACGTTCCTCTTTCCCCGCGGGCGACATCTGACCCACTGATGGGGGTGGGGAGAGCCGAGAGTGGGCACTAGTGGCCCTGCCTGTGGCCCATCCCCCACCTTTTGGGGTACAGGCCTGTGGCCACATTCGGAGAACTCCCCCTTCCCCCACATCCTGCCCCAGAGCCTCAAACCCACATATCCGGCAGGAGGGGGCAGTACCGGCAACCCCCACAGGGCTACCCCCCCGGCCCTCACCCACCCCTACCCAGAGCCCAGGAGTGAACCCAGGAGTCCGGGCTCCCCCCAACCCCCACCCAGCCACATGCACCAGGACACACCCCACAGTGAAGAACTAACCAACTCCTGGGTTCTCTCCCTGGCTCTGGGAGGGGAGCGGGGGCTGGTGGTTAGAGCAGGGGGGCTGGGGGCCAGGACGCCTGGGTTCTCTCCCCACTCTGGGAGCGGGCTGGTGGGTTGGAGCAGAGTGGGGGCTGGGAGCCCGGACGCCTGGGTTCTCCCCTGACCCTGAACTCTGCTGGGATTCCCCAGGTCTCTGTGGCGGGGGAGGGGGAGCCGGGGGGGGGTGGTGAGGAAGTTGAACGGAGCAGAGAGGCCGGAACCTGCGGGGGAAGTTGCATTAGAACCTGCTCCTGGGCTCGGCCGGGCTGCGGGGAGAGGCTGGGGTGTGGGCTCCCCCCATTAGCCCCACTGACCCCAGGAGCCGGGAGAGAACCCAGGGGTCCGGGCCCCCAGCCCCCAGCAGGGGGAGGGGCCCCAGCCCTCAGGCGACCCCCCAAGCCATAGGGCGGGGGGGGCAGTGGGGTGGGCTCGGGGCGGCCCATTCAGCCCCCTCCCAATGCAACGCCTCAGCTCCACTGGAGCCCCCCCAACACGCAGCCTCCTTCGGCCAGCCCCCCTCTGGTCCCCGCCCCCCTGCGCCCCCCGGCTCACTGCCCCCTCCCCACCGCGGCCCCCACTTGCTCAGCCCCCTCCCCCCACAGCCCATAGCCGGGGGGGGGGCGCAGCCTCGGGCCCCCCCCTCACCTTTCGCCTGCGCCTCATATTCAGCCTGCGGCCAGCGCTCCTTGCGCGCCTTGGCCAGCGCGCTCATGCCGGGCGGGGGCTGCGCGGGGGGCCCCGATCCGAGCTGGGCAGGACCCGGCGCCGAGTCCCAGCGCCCCACGCCGCGGCTGCGCCTGGCCCCGCCCCCCGCGTCCGGTCCGCCCCGCCCCCCGCGTCCGGCCCAAGCCTGCGGGGGGGGGAGGAAGTGAAGGAGCATCCTTAACCCCTTGTGCGCTGCAGCCCCCCCAGTCAGTGCCCCCCCACGCTGCCAGCGGCCGGGGGGGCTGGACGCCATAGACAGACGCACCCCCCCCACACGAGCCCCCCCTCTACAGACATCACCTGCCCCAGAGGAGCGGGTCGGGAGTGAGGGGGGTTTGCTGTGGGTCCCTGTCCCTGCCCCACACCCCGACCCCCCCTGTTCCACTTCCCTGATGGTTTATTAGTGTCGGGACCAGAAACACCCGGGGGCAGCCGCGTGGGGGGGGGGGTCACGCAGAGACCCAGGCGGGGGCGGGGGTCAGGGGTAACTTTCTTGCTTGAACCCCTTCCTGCGTGGAAGGGAAGTTTCACAGCCACCCCCCGCCTCTGGATTTTTTGGGGGGCTGAACCTGCCATCCCTGAACCCCTCCCCCAGGCACAGTAACTAAGGGGGGGCCTCTTGTCATTCCATCCCCCCGGACCCCTGGGTCCCTCTCCCGGGCCCTGCACCCATCCCCCCAGCACAAGACAGGCTGAGTGTGGGGCGGGGGGGTGCAGGGTCCAGGCCCCCCCCGCATCATTTTTCGGGGGGGGGGGGTCAGAGTCCTTTCAGGGAGGCGGCGTCGGCCCGGCGGAGCTCGGCCTCGGGCACCAGCCCCAGGGTCCCCAGCGCCTGCAGAAGTTGCTCCCGGGCGCAGCCGGCGAAGCTGTTGGAGAGGAAAGTGGGGAGCCCCCCGGCCCCGTCCCGCAGCGTGTAGAGGGGGACGCGCACCAGCCCCAGGACCTGCAACGAGACGGGCCAGCCGTGAGCTGCTGCCCCAGCCCCCTGCCCCACAGACAGCCCCCCACTGCCCCCCACTCAGCTCCCAGCCCCCCACTGCCCCCCAGCGCCCCCCACTGCCCCCCACTCAGCTCCCCGTCCCCTCCCACTTAGCTCCCAGCCCCCCAGCGCCCCCCACCGAGCCCCACACTGCCCCCACTCAGCTCCCAGCCCCACACTGCCCCCCAGCCAGCCCCACACTGCCCCCCAGCGCCCCCCACCGAGCCCCACACTGCCTCCCACTCAGCCCCCTGCCAGCTCCCAGCCCCGCCCCACCCCACACTGCCCCCCAGCCAGCCCCACATTGCCCCCCACTCAGCTCCCTGCCCCCCAGTGCCCCCCACCCAGCTCCCCACCCCCTCCCACTTAGCTCCCTGCCCCCCACTGCCCCCCACCCAGCCCCACACTGCCTCCCACTCAGCCCCCTGCCCCCCAGTGTCCCCCACTCAGCCCCACACTGCCCCCCACTCAGCTCCCTGCCCCCCAGTGTCCCCCACTCAGCCCCCTGCCCCCCAGTGTCCCCCACTCAGCTCCCCGCCCCCCAACACCTCCTGCCCCACACTGCTGCCCCCGCCCCCCACCTCCAGCCCGTGATCTTTGGCTTTCGTGGCTTCGTCCTCCAGGGCCTGGAGCTGCTCCAGGCTGAGCCGCTTGGCGTAGAAATGAGCCACCAGGCGCTGGGGCATCTCCGCGCAGCGAGCCCCGAGATGGTCGCCCTCGGCCAGGCTCAGGGGGGCCGCCCCGGGCCCCAGCTCCTCCCGCAGCTCCCGGTTCAGCCCGGCCTCCAGGGAGCCGTCCTGGGGGTCCACGAACCCCCCCGGGAACCCCAGCCGCCCGTCAAAGCGCATCTGCATCTGCGGGGGAGGGGGCAGGGTTAGCGGGGGGCTCTGGGACAGCCCCCCCTTCCTGCAGGTTCACCCCCAGCCCCCTCCCAGGGCTCTCTGCCCCGCAGAGCCCCCCAGGGGATCCCCTCACAACAGCCCCCCACAGGGACCTCCATGTGAGCATCTCATCCCCACCCCAGGCAGCTCTCCAGGGGGACACCCCCAGATCCCCCTAACTCAGCCCCCCAGCCCCTAGGGCTCCCCTAACTCAACTCTGGGACCCCAGCTCCCAGGGGCCCCCAGAACTCCCTAACTCACCCCCTCAAGACCCCCCGGAACCCCCTAACTCAGCCCCCCAGCTCCCAGGGGTCCCCCTAACTCAGCCCCCAGAACCCCCTAACTCAGCCCCCCAGCTCCCAGGGGTCCCCCTAACTCAGCACCCAGAACCCCCTAACTCAGCCCCCCCAGGCCCTGGGCCCCCCACCAGCACGGCGTGGCGCAGCGGGACGCGCCCGAAGAGCCGGCCGGGGCAGGGCGCGCAGATCAGGGCGTGACTCCAGCCGGGCCCGAGCTGCAGCGCCTCGGCCCGGGACAGGATCCGCGACTCGCCCATCGCCGCCGCCTCCAGCCTCCTGCGGGGCCCCGCCCCTTTCTGCACGAGCGGGAGGGGCGGGGCGCGCCGCGGCCAATCAGCGCCCGCCAATGGAAGGCGGAGACACGCACACCACGCGTGGGCGGGGCGAGTGGAACGTGAGCGCTCAGCTGGGCCCCGAGGGCGGGGCTAGTGGAACGTAGCTCCCCCCATTCCGAGGTGCGGGGGGGGGGGGGGGCAGGAGGGGAACAGCTGGAAGAGGGGATCCAATCAGCGGGCAGGCGCCCCCCCCGCCCATGGGGCCCCCCAAAGTATAGCAGAGCCCCATGGGGGGAAGGATGATGGAGAGAAGGCTGCCCCCCACACACACAGTAGAGAGCAGGGGGTCACCCCGCTCCAGCATGGGGGGCAGCACAGGGATCTTCACGGGGCCCTGCGATTGGGGGGGCAGTTGGGGGCTGGATTGGGGGGTCATAGAAAAGGGGGACAGCAGGGAGAGTGGAGGAGGGGCTCGGGGTGCCCCCCCCCCCGATGGAAGGGGAAGCTCGTGTAATAGGTATGAATACACCGCATGCCTCAGTTTCCCACATGTGGAACATGGTTAATCCAGGGGGGGGCTGTTCATTCTATTCACACTATGAA
>NW_026530213.1:0-21603 GCF_027887155.1 Malaclemys terrapin pileata | reverse complement strand
GCAGAGTAACGGATGTGGCAGGAGATGGATGGAGCCAGGGATAAATCAGCCAGGATGTCCTGGTGGCATCGGACGCCAGAAGAGCAGACGCTCACGAGGTATGTGAGTCCCACGGCGACTGGCCCCCCCTTGCGTTGGGCTCCATCCAGCACAGGCAGGAGCTGGGTACAGGCAGAGTCCAGCCACGGCCAGAACAGGGCATGGGCAGACTGGGCTTCCTCTGGGAGCCTGGCCCGTCTGCCCAGCTCATTGGGGGCTCTGAGCAGCAGCCCCCAGCAGCTGGTGGCTGGGGCTGGTGGGGCTGCCCGGCTGCCATTCAGCTTGCATTCCCATGGGGCTAAGCCCGTGTGCCAGGGCCATGCCATGGCATCGCAAGGGCACAACAGCTCTCTGATTCCATGGCTCAGTGTCCCACATCATGACCGTCCTCCCTCCTATCACGGCTCGTTTTCCTAGGAGCACCCCCCCTTTAGATCACGACAGTCCTTCGGATCATGACTCAGCATCCTGGGTCCTGGTGCCCCTTCCCCAGTGTCTCATCCCGACCCCTAGATCATTGAACCCCTTCATGTCACAGCTCAGTGCCCTGAATCAGGATGGCTCCCCAATATCATGAGGCAGCGCCCCAATGAGCGTGACTCAGCCTTTCAGCACCATCATGTTCCTCCTTGACTACACCGCACAGCAGCCATGTGCCCCACACCTCTGCACACCACCCCAAGGCCAGGCCATGGCGCTCTGCACGCAAGGAGCCCAAGGTCCTTTGGGGGGGTCAGGAAATGGGGGAGACTGCTGAAGTTATGTCTGGGTGCCCATTCATGGGGCTGGCGTGAGCCATTTCCCTGGGGGTGGAAGGGCCTGGTGGGCCCCTCGGGGTCCCATTCGTGGAGCCAGCCTTGTTTGAAAGGGCATTAGCGCCCCATTTGTCAGGAAGGGAGGTTCCCTCACCCTCTTCCCAGCCCCTTTGAAGTTAAGTAGCTCTTGTGCCTTGGGCCCTCATCTTCCTCTCCCTTTGGGGAAGGAGGGAGTGGGAGGTGGGGGGTAGAAGGGAGACTCAGTGGGTGCTTCCCTGCCCTGGAGAGCGGCCTGTGGGGAGGGCTGCCCCACATGGAAACTCCAACCCCACCCCCTGGAGCAGCCCAGCTCCTCTTTGGTCCATTTGCCCCTGTGGTTGTGAGATCTTCCCATAAGGGCTTTCCCAGGAAGGGATTCCAGGCCCGCAGGCAGCGCTAATCCCCCAGCTGGGGCCGCAGGGTGAGTGATGAAGTGCCCGGGAGACGAAGCGCAGCTGGGGGCTGCTGAGTGACGCCAACATGACAAGCCGCCAGCCCCCGGAGATGTAGCCCCGTCCGGCAGGGCTGTGTGCCAGCCTCCCCCCTCCCCCCCCCGCCCATTGCGGTCGGGGGCCGGGCTTTCTCCTGACATGCGGTTTCCTGACTGAATGGGACGGGGAAGAACCTCCGAGCTCAGTCCAAGGGCGTTGGCTGGCGTGATCTCCCCAGGCTGGGGCATGTCCCCCACCCCATGGCCCAGTCTCCCCCTCCCCAAATTGTGCTCCAAAGCCCCCATCCTATCTGCTTTGCATCTGATGTCCATGTGTAATGGATGCAGGGCAAGTCTGGGTGTCCCCAGGACATCCTTGGGGGGAATCCCACCCCGCAAAAGTCTCTCCCCCTTCCACAGATCCCATCAATATCACCTTCTGCTTGCTGATCCCCTCTGTTTTTCCTCCCCTCCCTTCCCACATCCCCTCTGTTTGCAGGCAGCAGTGCAGGGTCTATGACATCCTGTTCAGTGAGTCCACTCTCATCCAGTAAGAGGCAACAGCACACATGGGACTAGAAACACGGGGCCAAATCCATCTGATTTCACTAGAGTCATGCCAGGAGATTTGATGCATTTACAAACAAACCACAGACAACTCTCTCATACCTTATCCACATTGATGCTTTGACTGCTTCAAGTAGGGTGACCAGATGTCCCGATTTTATAGGGACAATCCCAATATTCGGGGCTTTGTTTTATACCGGCACTTATTACTCCCCACCCCCTGTCCTGATTTTTCACACTGGCTATGTGGTCACCCTTGCTTCATGCTGCACTCTGGTAATATTTCAGTTTCTGATCCTGGCCCCAATCATGCAGTTGAGTATTGTTATAGCATACTGTTCAACAGTGCCTGTGTTCCTCCCCAGAAGTAGTGGCATTTCAGTGTCACTGTTAAGCTCTTGAAGATGCAGTGTAGCAAAGCACTATGCTCAGTAGGAAAGGAGAGATTTTCAAGTTCTTAGCACCTGCAATTGGGCTGTATTTTCCAGCTGCCAGGTGCACATGGAAAATCTGGTGTTGATTTTGGGTGCTGGGTGCTTGAAAAATCTGTCCCTGAGGTGTTTTGGCACTGAGTGTTTCCAGAATTTGGACATATTTTTCATCAGAATGGCAGGAATATTTTTTCCACTGATTCCTGCGTTAATTAAAAAACCTGTTGACAGAAGGAAAGATCAAGGTGAGACACTACTTTTAAAAACACATTTTGAAACTGAACAGGTAACTGGGGGGAAAAAAAGTTTTGCAAAGTTAGCGATAATGATGAAGTATGAGCTGTATTCTTCCAGCGCACACAGGAGTCAAGTTACTCAGGTGAGCAGGAGAGCTGGTCAGAAAATACCAATGATTTTTTGTGGATTTTTTTTTTTTTGGCCATTTTTGCATTTTGTCCAAATTTCATACTAAAAAATCTGTTTGATGACCAAAAAAACAAAACCCCTCCCAGAACTGAAAAATATTTGGGTTTTGATTTTAAAAAATTTCTGGTTTTGGACACAATTTTTGAAGTTCAAAATACGGATTTTTTTAACCTCAAAATTTTTGGTTTCTGTTGTTTCACCAGCCAAATGCATGGAAAATGATTTTTCCCCCCCACAAATGTTTGTTTTTGGTGGAAAGCCATTTGTCAGCAAAATGGTGGGTTTTGACAGCAGCTCCTTTCATCTTGCCTCTTTTTATCTGTTCTTTATCCAACCCCCATCACCCCGGCATCTGGGCACCTCAGAATTGTTGATGGACAGATTCTCCCTACAAGGTAGGGCAGTTATTATCCTCCTGTTACAGAGGGGAAACTGAGGCACAAAGCGACTCAGGGTAGGTCTACACTCAGAGACCAAATCAATTGACTTGGAGACATTTGGGATCCAAGACCCTTGCTGGGTTTTCAGAGCCCACGTGTCTACACCGCTATTTTTAGCCTTGCAGCCTAAGCCTCTTGTCAGTTGACCTGAGCTCTGAGATTTGGCACCATGGTTTTTTTCTTTGCAGCGTATACCCTGAGTGACTTGCCTGAGTTATAGAAGATGCATGTGATAGAACAGGGAATAGGCCTGGGGTTTCCCGCATCCCAGGCTAGCATACTAACCACTGGACCATCCAGCGACACACATATGTGCAAGCATATGCATGCTCAGGTATAATAATAATTGATCATCATTGTTCATCAACCATTAATAATTGATCATTAATCACTGACGATAATGAAAAACACCCTGTCATCCTTTCTCACATCAGTATCATTAGCTTGGGCACTCCCTGAGGATTTGGGGGTGGGAGGAGCGTCGGTGCTTTTTAGAAACGGCTCCATTTGCAAAGTTAAGATCTCAACGTCGCCAACTCTGGCTCAAGATCTTTCTCTTCTCACCCCAGCTCCTGGAGTCATGTGATTCTGTGAGTCTCTCTGCTGTCATTGTTTTTTTCACAAAGGAAGTTTCCAGTGCCCCTGGTGGCAGAGAAAAACTTGAAGCATTCAGAATCTAGCAGGTCGGTGGAAAGAATACAGAGCGGGCTCTTTGTTTAAAATCTCCTGATTTTTAAGACAGGGTGGCCTCATTTGGAATGCTTGGCGTTGGCAATCATTCCGAGCCGAGCTCTGGAGGACTGGAATTCAGGGATCTGTCCTGGCCCATTTCAATCGAGGGGGAATTTGCCTCTGAACGTTGCCAAAGTCGAGGGGCAGGGAGGGTGGGAGAGAGGAATCTTTTTGGAATCGTCTTTTTCATCCCAGCCGGGTCACTCATTGTGTTGGGGTTTTATTTAACGGCCTTAAAGGAAACAAACCCCGCTGCAGAGTCCCCTCTTGGCAAGGTCCTCCACACGCCTGCTGGGCTTTTCGCTTTGCCAGCTCATTAACTTGCAGGCTCGCCATGCGGCTCCCCCCGCCAGCCCACCAAACAGCCACAGCTTGCAACAATCAGCCCGACCCAGCCCCGACATCTTCCCTCCTCGCCCCGCCTCCCAGACAACTGGAGTGTTAAACAGATGGTCGCTTCGTCTCGGCGGCGCTCCCCGGCCTCCAGGCCTGTGCCCGTAGCTGGCTCATTTTGTGATGGAAGTCTTGTGAGGCAGCCCCTGAAGGCTGATCCCTTCCCATCTTTTACTGCCTTCGCTCCTGGTGTGCAGAAAAACCCATAAACCGAGCAAGGATGTTGTAAAACACCAAAGCTCAGCTGGGGCAGGGGACAGATTCTCCCAGGCAGGTGTCAGGGTTGTTAATTATGAGCCAGGAGCTGCCCAGATCCAGTGTAAATTTCTGCAGCGGGTGGGGCTCTGTCCCCTTCTCACAGATCTCGCCATGCAAATGGATGGGCTCTCCCTTTACGGTCCACCAGGGTCTGCTGCTAATGTGCTGCTCTTAAACATGGTGGGAAGGGTCGGGCGGGGGGGAGGTCGATGCTTTTAAACCAGCCTCTCAGGTTTGGGAGCCTGAATGGTCAAAGGAAACTTCCAGCCACCCTCTGCGGTGATCAGCATGGGGCGAGTTGCCTCTGGCTACCTGCTCGCCTCCCTCTCCAGGGCTGAAATCCCCCTAGCTCCATCCTGAACGTATGCTTTGACATTAGAAATCTGGGCCTGTCTACCCTGGGAGACTCTGTGGAGGGCTGGAGAGCTGATGGCTTCAGAGCCAGCACAGGCAGGGAGGGGGTCCACTGAGTGGGGAGTCACGGGGCCATTTGGGAAGCCAGGCTCCAGTCCTGCCCTGGTGTGTGTTTTGCGGACAAATCTCTGCGCCTTTGTCCGGACAGACCATGAGCTCTTTGGGGCAGGGACGGTCTCACACTCTGCGTCTGTGCAGCAACATGGAGCCATGATCTTGAGGCTGCATTTCAATTCAGGAGCGGAGCTGCTCAGCCCGTCCTGCTGCTTTCCTAAGTGACTGGAGGGTGGAAAGTAACCAAGCAGATTACTGAGCCCATGGGGCAGGGTGCCTGGCAAGCATCCATATCTGCCCTGCAGGGACTCAATGAAGAAGGAGAGGTTCTTTGTATTATTGCAGGCTCTAGAGGCCTCAGCCAAGGACCCATTGTGCGAGGTGCTGCACAGACACAAAGCAAGAGACAGTCCCTGCCCCAAAGAACTCTCAGTGTAAATAGTCAAAGGGCAGGAGGGGAAACTGAGGCACAGAGCAGGGAAATGACCTGCCCACTATCACCCAGCAGGCCAGAGGCAGAACCAGGAATAGAACCCAGGTGTCCTGAGTCCTAATAATAATCCCACTTTATGATGCTCTCATTATCCAGATATAAGTCTGATCCTTTTTTATAATCCTTCTAAGCCCTTGGTTAGGGTTACCATATTTCAGCAAGCAAAAAAGAGGATGGGAGGAGCCCCGCCGCTGTCCTGCCCTAGCTCCGCCCCTACCCCTCCCACTTCCCGCCCCCCTCAGAACCCCCAACCCTCCCCCCCGCTCCTTGTCCCCTGACTGCCCCCTCCTGGGACCCCTGATCCTAACTGCCCTCCAGAACCCCACCCCCTACCTAAGCCTCCCTGTTCCTTATCCCCTAACTGCCCCCTCCTAAGACCCCCCCCAACTGCCCCCCAGGACCCTACCCCCTACCTGTACCCTGACTGCCCAAAACCTTATCCACACACTCCCCCAGAAAGCCCCCCCTCAAACTCCCGACCCCCCCATCTCTTGACTGCCCCATCCAAAACCTCCCTGCCCCTTCTCCGACCCCCTGGCCCCCTTGTTGTTGGCCTTCGCCTAATGTCTCTGTGAACTTGCTCAGGAACGGTCTGAGCCGTTCGTCCCGGCAGGCTGGCTGGCAGGGGAGGAGCAGCGGGGGAGGAGCTCCAGACTGCAGGAGGCGATCTGTGAATGCACGGAGGGAGGGAGGGAGGGAGTGATCTCTGCTGCAGGGGAAGCGGCGGAAGGGCTCTCTCTGGCTGTCGGAGCCTCATGTAAGTGGCACCATCCGGCCGGCTGCCCTGTTAGCCGCGCGCACTCTGCATGGTGGGGGGGGGGATTCCGGACATTTACAAATTCCCCCCGGACGCTATTTTTAGCTCAAAAAGCCAGACATGTCCGGGGGAATCCGGACTAATGGAAACCCTACCCTTGGTGTTTATGATATCATGTGGCCATGAGTTCCACAGGTTATGTGTTTTGTTTTCAATGTGCTGCCTTTCAGTTTCGTTGCAGGTCCCCTTCCTCTTGCAGTGAGAGAGAGGGTGAACAAAGTACCCGATCCCCCTTCTCTAAACCAGTTATTTCACATCTCTCTATCACATTCCCTCTTGTTCACCTCAGGAAGCTCAGTCTGGTCAGCTGACCAAAAAGAAGCTCACAAGGTGACCTGAGGATGGTGTGTAAGCACCTTCATGGGGAGAAAATCCCTGGTAGTAACGAGCTCTTTAGTCTAGCAGAGAAGGGCCGAACAAGAGCCAATGGCTGGAAGAGAACCCCGGACACATACAGATTAGAAATAAGGCCCATGTTTTTGACCAGTGCGGGTGATTAACCATTGGGACAAACTCCCAAGGGAAGTGGTGCATTCTCCATCCCTTGATGGCTTCAGATCCAGACGGGCTGCCTTCCTGGAAGAGATGCTTTAGCCAGACACAAATTATTGGGCTCCATGAAGGGGTGACTGCGTGAAACGTAGTGGGCTGTGCTGTACGGGAGGTCAGACTAACTGATCTAATGATCCCTTCTAGCTTTAAACTCCATGGATCTCTGAAACCTCGGGCAGATCCTCAGCTGGTGTGGACTGTCACAGCTCCACTGATCTTCCCTTGCTGAGGATCTGCCCCTCTCAGCACCCCAGAACTTTTCCATCTTCATAGGCTCCTTCTGTTTGCCCGCCTCTGAGCCCCCCTCTCTCTTCCCACTAGAGCCTTGATAAGAGGGGGTGACCAGAACTGGCTGCAGTACCCCAGAGGAGGGAATGCCCTTGATTTGCAGAATCTCATGGCAGAATCTAGTCGTGTCCTTTAGCATCCTATCATTTTGGGTTTTGTGACTGCTGCTTCCCACTGAGCTGCCTTCCGCGGTGCCCGGGCTGTACCACCTTAGCGGCTGCAGTTTGCTTAGAGCCCGATAAGATGTGCAAAGAGTTTAAATGATTCCTTCCAAGGAGCATCCCTTTGCATCGGTCAACACTGAATTCCCTCTGCCCATTCCCCTAGCTTGGGCAGGTCCCTCTGAAGTTGCCCAGGCGTCTCTGGACTGGACTAAGCCAGATCGTCTTGTGTCACCTGCAGTTTTTGCCACCTCGCCGCCCAGCCTCTTTTCCAGATCATTAATCAATATATTGAACTACAACCCTACTACAAAACCTTGGGGCATCCACGGTTAACCTATGACCACAATGAAAATTAACTGTGTATTCCAGCTCTTTGTTTGCTTCGCCATTCTCTGATCCGTGACAGTCCTTTACCTCTTACCCCATGAGTGAAACACTCAGTGATACATAAAAGTCCATAGGCTAATTCCCCCCTGCCCCGTCCCCCGGATGGTCGTCTGAGCCTCCACCAATAGAAATAACTCCAGTTTGTACCTTACGAAGCTTTGCAGCCCTGGGAGTTGTATCAGGCTGATAGCTGTATGCAAACAATCTGATTCAACCTAGCTGCACCAGAAACCGCTGACTTATCTGGTTCCTTTTTACATTCCACTGATCCACTTGGCCAAACAGCCCTGGCCAAATGCCACTTGTCTGACAGAAGCCAACGTCTCTTTCATAGAGTCATAGAGTTTCAGGCTAGAAGGTCATTAGATAATCTAAGGCCAGATGATCATTAGATCATCTAGATCAGTGGTTCTTAAACTGGGGTGCACGCACCCCCTGGGGGAGCAAGATGCCCTTTCTGGGCATGCAAGACATGCCAGATTTTTTTAGAAGGTAAATCATCAAAAACACAAATTAAGCACAAGCACGTAAGCACAACTGCTTTGTTTCATACATACAACCTATGTATTTATTAATATTATACATTTTTTAAGGATTACTGTAATATGCAAACAAAAAATATATCTAGGTTTAAAGAACTGACCTACTTCAACCATTTTTGATAAGGGCTGTGAGAACATATTTTGAGGCCCAAGGGGGTGGAGGCTGCAGTAAAGGTTAAGAACCACTGATCTAGATAGACTGACCTCCTGGGTAGCACAGCCCCTTACATTCCACCCTGTTACCCCTGTACTGAGCCCCTTAACTCATGTTTGCTAAAGCAGCTTCCGGAAAGGTCTCCAGTCTGGATCTGAAGCCATCAAAGGACGGAGAATCCACCATTGCCCTGGGGAGTTTGTTCTAGTGGTTAATCACTCTCCCTATTAAAAATCTGTGCCTTATCTGTCCTTAAGTCTCACAAGGCTGATCAAGGGTTTTAGTCCTACTCACACAGGTTGGGTTTCTTTTTAGATATGCACGTACCAATCCCACGCTGTGCTGCCCCAGTGAAATGAACTGAGTTACACAGGTGTAAGCCGGAGTAACACAATGGGGAATCTGGCCCGTGCGTTTTACCCCTTCGGCAAAGAACATTCTTCCCCAGGTCAAACAAGCAGGAGAAGCAGGTATTACAAGACATTCCTGACCAGCTGTTTATGAGAACAGGTGTCTTTGCTTCCCGCACCCCCTTTCATCCATCAGATCCAGAGAGAACAAGGCGCGTGAGCCAGCAGCCGCATCCCCCAAAGCGATTTTCTCTCCCAGCAGGTTTCAGCACAGCCAGCTTGAACCGTTCACATCAGTGACAATCCATTATACCTGGTGTCTCTCTTTCTGGCCACCCAATCGTGACCCCGGCCTGGCTCACCCCGAATGCACCCCGTGTCCCAAGCACTCGCCACGATGGCGCGTTTTCAGTCCAGGGGGGTGATGCTGGCAAGCGGCACTTTGTTTCTTTGCGTTGTCACGTCGTCCTGGATTGGATGAGTGAAACAAGGAGAAGATCGAAAAGCGAGTCACAAGGAGTGAGCTTGCTAGTTGGGATTACCTGATGAATTGTCTTGCGGGAGGAAGTTGGGCGGGTTGGGATTATTTTCACGCACAAACAGGCATGAACACACAGCCATGCACGTATCCCTGGGCACATGCAGAGATGCACACACGTGCATGACCAGGCATAGGTAAACACGTGTGCGCATGCACACATATAAACCCATGCAGAAACGTGAGCACATTGCACACACCCATACATGCATGCACATACACAACCCCCCCCCCCCCCCCACACACACACACACACTAACATCACAGCAAGTATCAAGCAAGGTGGGACGTTCCACCTCCAGGCTTGCAAATTCTACCTTTCGCCCTTCCCTTCCAGTTGCATTCCCTAGGCCTCTCATGCAAGGGGTTTGCTGCCCCCTGCTGGATGCTGTCACAGAGAGCTACTGAGGCTGCACTGATGCCTGGGACCCTGCCAGCTTGAAAGAGCCCCGGGATGCAAAGCGAAGGCTGGTGCTGCAGAAATTCACCCTGACACAGGGCCCTGGGGATGGAGCTCCAGTGAAAGCCAGACCCAGGCTGCTGGGGCAGCCCTAAGGACCGGGGCATCCAGCCCTGCTATGGTGGGGAGGGGCAGATAGGACTGCACAGAGGGGCAGTATCCCGTCTCCCTAACACCTTTGGGAGCACAGTGGGGTGAGGCAGTGGGGAACTTGCCAGCTGGGCTCTAGCTCTAGGATGGGGAAATTTATCTGACACCCCCCCCCCCCCCAACTACACATATTTTTCAGGGGCGAGCCCCTTTTTCAGCCCATCACCAGTGCAGGCCACACCCCAAAGGCACCAGTGCCCCTGCCCTACCCCCAAACCCTAACATCGGGGCTGCCAGGTGCACATAACAGGCGGTCCCCCAGTCACCCTTCTCCTCTGGCAGAGCCCGTCTCTTCTCGTTAGCTCAGGGATTTATCCTTCCCAGCCCATAAACAGGCATTTAGTGTCTCCATTATTGTTTATGGGCCTGTAAAATTTAACTGGTTCCTATTAGAGTGGCCCTGGCCCCGGCTGAGGCAGGGAGCCAGGGGTGGGGGAGGGTTGAATGGAGGGAGAGAGGAGGTGGGCAGAGCCCAGCTCTCAGTGACCCTGAGCCAGGGCAGCACAGGCCCCAGGGAGCAGATCTTGGCCAGCACAGGCCCCGGGGCAGGGCAGAAAAACCAGAGCTGAGCTGGAGGTGGGGCAGTCTGGGTACCAAAGCTGGACCCCTGCACAGCCCAGGTCAGTGTAGATTCTGGGTTTGGGCAGCAGGGCCTGAGGATGACTAGTGGGGAGGAGAGCTCCATGCCTGTGTCCCTTCCAGTAGTGGATCCTGTCCCTGGTCTCAGAGAGATGGATCCTGGAGCAGGGCATGGGCTCTCACTGGATCATGGCCTTTGCACTTAGACCCAACTCTCCCCTGCGTCCTAGGCACCACCCCGCCAGCCACTGCACCTGCTCCTCAGAGCACCCTGGGGAAGGATCGTGCCTCATGGGAGCTTGCTCAGCTCCAGGCAGAGCTATCAAACTTCTGGTGCCACAATGGGATAGTCCCCATCTCCCCCAGCTACTTCACATCCATAAAGTGACTCCAGATGTTTGGGAGACACTGAGTGAGGTTATGGCATCTCTGAGCAAGATCTCCAAATTTTGGGGATGGTCTGAGCATGGTCTCCAGATGTTAGTAAGAGTCTGAGGGAGCTCTCCAGATGTTTAGGCAACTCTGAGTGAGGTCTCTAGATGTTTGGGAGGCTCTAAGCAAGGTCTCCAGATGTTCAGGAAGGTATGAGCAAGATTTCCAGATGTCTGAGATGCTCTCAGCGAGGTCTCCAGATGTTTGGATAACTCCAAGCAAGATCTCCAGATGTTCGGGGAGGTCTGAGAAAGATCTCCAGATGTTCAGGAAGGTCTGACTGCTTCTCCAGATGTTTAGGATGATTTGAGCAAGATTTCCAGATGTCTGGGGTGGTCTGAGCAAGGTCTCCAGATGTTTGGGTGGCTCTGAGCAAGGTCTCCAGATGTTCGGGAAGGTCTGAGCGAGGTCTCTGGATGTTTGGTGTTTTAAAAAAAACCCTTCCATTTTGGGTGGGGGGAGACTCGAGAATTTTCCACACACAAAAACCACACAGAAAAAAAGCCAGTTTTTACCCCGAAGACTTTTTAGGATAATAAGTGTCGCCCAGATCTAGATTTCATTCAGTTCACTGATGACAGAAATAAGTCAGGTCAGTTCCATCCCAGGGGGAATGTGTCCCATCATCCTTACACACTGGCAAGGAAAGATCAGGTGTGAAGTGCAGCCAAAGGTCAGGTGCGTGACTGCTTAGTTCTACCTGGACCATGAGGAGACGCTGCCCAGCGGTAGGCTGGGAGCTGGACAGCAGAGAGAATGCCAGGGTTTGCAGACAACAGCCTCCAGAATTAATCCCTGTTCCATCTATCCCAGCCCAAACCTGTCTCTGCTCTGGGAGGGGTGCAAGGGCCATGGGCTGACACTCTCTGTAACCCCCCACTACACACACCCACACACTGAAATCAATGGCCTGATGCCAAATGTTGTAAAGAGATTGGGGGACCCCTTCCCCTCAAACCTCTGTGCACCCCAGGTTGTTTCCTTGCTGCTTCTGTCTCCCAGCAAATTCATCCCTGAGGCAGCCTCTCTCCCCAGTGGATGTGGCAAGATCTGAGATCCTTTGTTCTGTGTTTGTACAGCGCCTAGCACAGGCTCCTACGTGCTACCGTAATACCTAACAAATAACAGACAGCACCCAGCACACTGGGGTCATCCATGACTGGAGTCCCTAGGTGCTACCACAGTACAGATAAGAAGGAGGAGACCCACGCTGAGCTCTGCCCTGACCCCTGGAGGGGTGGCGAGGGTAAATTAATTTGTGTCTAGCAAGTGGAAACTGCTCAAAAATTCTTCAAATTAAACAAAATTCTTAAAAATCAAACATTTTGCAAATTTTTTTCCAACATTTTTCAAAGGTTTTGGACAAAACTGGAATTACACAGACGGTGCTTGTTTGTTGTTTTTTGTTTCTTTCCTTTTTCCTTTTCCTATTGGGCCTCATTTTTCTTGTTCTTTTGCCTCCTTCCTTTCTCCTTGTTCTCCTTCCCCCTCCCCTCGCTTGGCCTTTTCCTTTCAAGAAACGTCCCCACGCCTATTTCCTCTTCCTGCAGTTTTCAAAAATGGGACGGGGTGAAAATTTGGTCCATTTCACCCCCGTGAAATGAAAACAATTCCAATATTTTTCACAGAACTGGTGTATCCTTCTTTACCCCAGCTGTCCTGTAACCTCCATTAGCAGATGCTTAGGGGCTGTCTGCACTGCAACGTAAAGTTAGGGTTCAAACTCAGACTCCTCTTCCCCAAATCACGCTAATCCAGGGCCCCAGAACCCCACAGGGATCAAGGGTCTGTCTTTGCTGCAGAGTTAGAATCATAGAATCATAGAATATCAGAGTTGGAAGGGACCTCAAGAGGTCATCTAGTCCAACCCCCTGCTCAAAGCAGGACCAATTCCCAGCTAAATCATCCCAGCCAGGGCTTTGTCAAGCCGGGCCTTAAAAACCTCCAAGGAAGGAGACTCCACCACCTCCCTAGGTAACGCATTCCAGTGTTTCACCACCCTCCTAGTGAAATAGTTTTTCCTGATATCCAACCTGGACCTCCCCCACTGCAACTTGAGACCATTGCTCCTTGTTCTGTCATCTGCCACCACTGAGAACAGCCGAGCTCCATCCTCTTTGGAACCCCCCTTCAGGTAGTTGAAGGCTGCTATCAAATCCCCCCTCATTCTTCTCTTCTGGAGACTAAACAATCCCAGTTCTCTCAGCCTCTCCTCATAAGTCATGTGCTCCAGACCCCTAATCATTTTTGTTGCCCTCCGCTGGACTCTTTCCAATTTTTCCACATCCTTCTTGTAGTGTGGGGACCAAAACTGGACACAGTATTCCAGATGAGGCCTCACCAATGTCGAATAAAGGGGAACGATCACGTTCCTCGATCTGCTGGCAATGCCCCTACTTATACAGCCCAAAATGCCATTAGCCTTCTTGGCAACAAGAGCACACTGTTGACTCATATCCAGCTTCTCGTCCACTGTGACCCCTAGGTCCTTTTCAGCAGAACTGCTACCTAGCCATTCGGTCCCTAGTCTGTAGCAGTGCATGGGATTCTTCCGTCCTAAGTGCAGGACTCTGCACTTGTCCTTGTTGAACCTCATCAGGTTTTTTTCTGCCCAATCCTCTAATTTGTCTAGGTCCCTCTGTATCCGATCCCTACCCTCTAGTGTATCTACCACGCCTCCTAGTTTAGTGTCATCTGCAAACTTGCTGAGAGTGCAGTCCACACCATCCTCCAGATCATTAATAAAGATATTAAACAAAACCGGCCCCAGGACCGACCCTTGGGGCACTCCACTTGAAACCGGCTGCCAACTAGACATGGAGCCATTGATCACTACCCGTTGAGCCCGACGATCTAGCCAGCTTTCTATCCACCTTACAGTCCATTCATCCAGCCCATACTTCTTTAACTTGGTGGCAAGAATACTGTGGGAGACAGTATCAAAAGCTTTGCTAAAGTCAAGAAATAACACATCCACTGCTTTCCCCTCATCCACAGAGCCAGTTATCTCATCATAGAAGGCAATTAGGTTAGTCAGGCACGACTTCCCCTTCGTGAATCCATGCTGACTGTTCCTGATCACTTTCCTCTCCTCTAAATGTTTCATAATTGATTCCTTGAGGACCTGCTCCATGATTTTTCCAGGGACTGAGGTGAGGCTGACTGGCCTGTAGTTCCCCGGATCCTCCTTCTTCCCTTTTTTAAAGATGGGCACTACATTAGCCTTTTTCCAGTCATCTGGGACCTCCCCCGATCGCCATGAGTTTTCAAAAATAATGGCTAATGGCTCTGCAATCTCACCCGCCAACTCCTTTAGCACCCTCGGATGCAGCGCATCCGGCCCCATGGACTTGTGCACGTCCAGTTTTTCTAAATAGTCCCGAACCACTTCTTTCTCCACAGAGGGTTGGCCACCTTCTCCCCATGCTGTACTGCCCAGTGCAGCAATCTGGGAGCTGACCTTGTGCGTGAAGACAGAGGCAAAAAAATCATTGAGTACATTAGCTTTTTCCACATCCTCGGTCACTAGGTTGCCTCCCTCATTCAGTAAGGGGCCCACACTTTCCTTGATTTTCTTCTTGTTGCTAACATACCTGAAGAAACCCTTCTTCTTACTCTTAACATCTCTTGCTAACTGCAACTCCAAGTGTGATTTGGCCTTCCTGATTTCACTCCTGCACGCCTGAGCAATATTTTTATACTCCTCCCTGGTCATTTGTCCAATCTTCCACTCCTTATAAGCCTCTTTTTTGCGTTTAAGATCAGCAAGGATTTCACTGTTTAGCCAAGCTGGTCGCCTGCCATATTTACTATTCTTTCTACACATCGGGATGGTTTGTTCCTGCAACCTCAATAAGGATTCTTTAAAATACAGCCAGCTCTCCTGGACCCCTTTGCCCTTCATGTTATTCTCCCAGGGGATCCTGCCCATCTGTTCCCTGAGGGAGTCAAAGTCTGCTTTTCTGAAGTCCAGGGTCCGTATTCTGCTGCTCTCCTTTCTTCCTTGTGTCAGGATCCTGAACTCGACCATCTCATGGTCACTGCCTCCCAGGTTCCCATCCACTTTTGCTTCCCCTACTAGTTCTTCCCTGTTTGTGAGCAGCAGGTCAAGAAAAGCTTTGCCCCTAGTTGGTTCCTCCAGCACTTGCACCAGGAAATTGTCCCCTACACTTTCCAAAAATTTCCTGGATTGCCTGTGCACCGCTGTATTGCTCTCCCAGCAGATATCAGGGTGATTAAAGTCTCCCATGAGAACCAGGGCCTGTGATCTAGCAACTTCTGCTAGTTGCCAGAAGAAAGCCTCGTCCACCTCGTCCCCCTGGTCTGGTGGTCTATAGCAGACTCCAACCACGACATCACCCTTGTTGCTCACACTTCTCAACTTTATCCAGAGACTCTCAGGTTTTTCTGCAGTATCATACCGGAGCTCTGAGCAGTCATACTCCTCTCTTACATACAACGCAACTCCCCCACCTTTTCTGCCCTGCCTGTCCTTCCTGAACAGTTTATATCCATCCATGACAGTACTCCAGTCATGTGAGTTATCCCACCAAGTCTCTGTTATTCCAATCACATCATAGTTCCCTGACTGTGCCAGGACTTCCAGTTCTCCCTGCTTGTTTCCCAGGCTTCTTGCATTTGTGTATAGGCACTTAAGATAACTCAACGATCGTCCCTCTTTCTCAGCATGAGACAGGAGTCCTCCCCTGTTGCGCTCTCCTGCTTGTGCTTCCTCCCAGGATCCCATTTCCCCACTTACCTCAGGGCTTTGGTCTCCTTCCCCCGGTGAACCTAGTTTAAAGCCCTCCTCACTAGGTTAGCCAGCCTGCTGGCGAAGATGCTCTTCCCTCTCTTCGTTAGGTGGAGCCCGTCTCTGCCTAGCACTCCTTCTTCTTGGAACACCATCCCATGGTCGAAGAATCCAAAGCCTTCTCTCCGACACCACCTGCGTAGCCATTCGTTGACTTCCACGATTCGACGGTCTCTACCCCGGCCTTTTCCTTGCACAGGGAGGATGGACGAGAACACCACTTGCGCCTCAAACTCCTTTATCCTTCTTCCCAGAGCCACGTAGTCTGCAGTGATCCGCTCAAGGTCATTCTTGGCAGTATCATTGGTGCCCACGTGGAGAAGCAGGAAGGGGTAGCGATCCGAGGGCTTGATGAGTCTCGGCAGTCTCTCCGTCACATCGTGTATCCTAGCTCCTGGCAAGCAGCAGACTGGGTTCTTACTCAGGGTTGCCCGTAAGTCCCTTTCTCCCGCATCCACACACAAAACTCTCTCACCTGAGTTTAGTGGTGCTTTAAACCCAGGCTAGCTGGCCCGGCTGGGGTTTGGGTTAGATGGCAATTTCATTCAGGCCTGGAACCCACCCACTTGGCAGTGAGGACACAGGCTAAACTATTGGAGTGATGACAGTCCTCCAGCGCCTTCCCACAATTCCTGCGTGAACCCCGTAGGACAGACAAGTTCTCCCCCAATTCACTGGGAAAGAAGCACAGAGTGCCTCTGCTCAGGGCAGCACAAGGAACCATGGTATATGTCCCCAGACGTCCTAGCAACACACACACAGGGGAGCACAGCATCAGTGACAACCCAGTAACTTGGCTAAGGCTTTGCAGTGTGGCTCCTCACACCCAGGCGAGGCTAACCAGGGAGCTCAGACCTAGGTGCCAATCACACAGGAGAACTCGCCAGCACCCCCTCCCCGCGATAGAGACAGGTAAAGCAGTCTGGCAGGAATCACTAGGTGGCGCTGTTATACACAGTCATACCAGCTCTTTCTCTCAGCATGCCAGCAGTATTCAGTCTGTAAGAGATGCTGCATTGTTGTTAGCTTTGTGATTTGGTTTCTTTGTCAGGGAGCTGTTGCAAGCAGCAAGAGTGTTTTGGTCCCTGCCTTCAATTCTCCAGCTAGACTCAGTCTTTGGGGCCCGTATGCTCCCTGAGAACTGGGCATGGGTGTTTGGGCTGAGAGTTCAGACCAAGGGGTTAGCCTGCCTGCTGTTTGTGACCACCTCTGTTCTGTGACAGTTGAATAGATATAGTGTAAATAAGTATTTCTGCTAAGAAAAAAACACAGAGTCACTGATTTCTCTTCCACTGGGAAATTAACCTGCAAGTCCCTGGCAGCCGCTACCGCTTGGCAGAGACACCATGTTATTATTTGATTTCTACATCAGTTAGGTGTCCCATCGCCTGCAGCCATGAATAAAGGATGCTCTAAATGTTACGGCACAGCATGGGCAGTCAGGACAACTGGGATCGATTCCCAGCTCAGTCACTGCCTCAGTTTCCCCTCTACCAAAGAGGGATGATGATACCAACACACGGCACAGGAAGCGTGGAGGTGAAGCTTATCCAGCCCCACCAATGGAGGCAAATAGGAGACATTATGGATATATAATAATAATCCCGAGCTGTTTTCATCAGTAGATCTCAAAGAGCTTTGCAAAGAGGGCAGTATCATTAGCCTCAGTTTACAGATGGGTTTATTAATTTGCCCAAGGTCACCCAGCAGGCCAGCATCGGAATAGAAGCAGTTCTCCTGAATCCCCCTTCTTTGCTGCATAGACAGAGGAGGTAGGGGTGCAGGGGGTGCTGCAGCACCCCCAAGTTTATGCGGTCCCGCACCTGGGTTCCAGTCCCTGGCTCAGGTCCCGGGGGCCGGCCCCGCTCCCCAACCACTGGCTCCACACATAAAACCTGGGGGTGCTTCCCGCGCCTATGCCCTGCTCCCGGCCCTCTGCCTGCACTCTGCTCCCCAACCATTTACCTGGTGCTCGGGTCCCAGCCGCTGGCCCCACTCTCTGGCCGCTGGCCCCTTGCCCGGGGCCTGCGCCCAGGGCCCCACTTCTGGCCCCATGTCCAGGGCTCTGCCCTGGGGTCCCAGCCACCGGCCCCACTCCCCAGCCGCTAGACCCATGCCCAGGGCCCTACACCTGGCCCCACCCCCTGCTTCCAGACCTCCACTCCCAGGCCCCTGTGCCCAGCTACCCACTCCCAGGGCTTCACTCCCGGGGCCATGCACCCAGCCTCACGGTCAGGGATCTGCTCTTGGCCCCACACCTGGGGTCCCGGCTGCCAGCCCCTGCCTGGGGCTCCACTCCTGGCCCCCAGCTGTGGCCTTGGCCCCCTTACCCTGTCCGGGTTCCCTCCACCCGGAGACATGGCCCTGCTCCCAGCCTCAGCTGTGGGGGAGGGAGTGGACAAGGGTAAGGGGGCTGGCTTTCAGCACCCCCACTACTACAGCACCAGCACTGCTTTGCTCTGATCACTAGGCAGCATGACAATTACTAGCCGAGCCTCACTATGTTTTATAATGCCTTCTAAAGGTGAACGTTTTACATCGATCCAGATTTGGGGGTGGGAATAGTTGGAAATAAGCGTTGCTTTTGCCCATAAAGAAAGGTCAGTGTTATCCATTATCCCATCACTTCCCTGGGGTCAGTCCAGAGTAAAGTCAATGAAAACATTGTGGGTTAACTCCGGGGGGGGGGGGGGGGAGAGATTCTAATCAAACCAGAGACGAAACCAAATAAACACCTGGCTCCAACCCCACAAACCCAGTCCCAAAAATGTTCGGCAGGGTCAGAATCCGGATCAGTGCTGGTGCCGCCCCTTTACGTGACTGAAGTGGAACCCTGGATCCGAACACCAGATTCTTGGAGTATTCTAGTCTCACTCAGAAAAGCCCCCATTGTCTCTGGCTCCCCCCACCCCAAACTCAAAGCTGACGGGGCCAGAGTCTGATCTCGAGACCATCCCCGCCAAGTCCAGCGATGACCCTGGGTTTACCCTGGCCCAACCAGGATCGAGATCTGGGCCCCACTAACCTTGTTGCGTCAACTGTAATTGAATTTCCTGCACAGGGCACTGAGCCTTTTCGCAACACCCTGCTCTTTCTCCTGTCAAACCTGACAGGGCCCCCTCCCCACCGCATCCCTGTCCCTTCCCCTACCATAAACCCATCACAGCCTGTCTCTTAATTGTCCAATGCCCCAGCCGCCTGGAGGGGAGCAGAGAGGCCTTTGCAGAGTGAAAGCAGATAAACAATTCCCGGGGGCTGTGCTTTGTTGAGGTCCAACTTCCAAACAACCCCCCGCAACCCACCCAGGAGGGGGACAGGAAGCCCAGGGCGGGAGGGGAAGGCCCTGCCCCAACCTGGAGTGAGCCAAAGTTGCAGGCCTGCAACATTGCATTCCTCAAGCCAGGCCTCATGCTAAGGTATTTATGGCCACCCCACCTCCCCACCCCCGCTGCTGGCTTTTTATTGCACTTGATTCTGAGCCTGTGAGCCGTCCTGGCAGAATTGTCTGTGCTCAGCCCCTTTGGAAAGAGCCCAGCGCTGGGCCCCTTTGAACCAGGTAATTAGCACATCTGCCTTCCCGGAGGGGCGTTCCTTCCCCCCGCCACTTTCAACGCCTCTGGCTCCCGGAGAGACAGCCCAAGGTCTGCCTCCGACACCCGCTGGATTGAGCCAGGCCGGAGCGAGGAAATGACACTGCAGAATCAGGCGCGACCAGGAACGCCCTTCGCTCCCATGAATTGAACCCACCGGTGGAAATCTGGAGTCACTCCATTCACCCTAAGACCAATGTCTGGGAGAGCAGGAATTGGCCCTCTAGTCGCCCCACTTTTAAGGGGGGGGAAGAACCAGCCGGTCTGCTAGGCAGGCGCCCTTGCCCATAGCATCCTAGAGACACACCTCAACCTGGACTTGAGGGAGCGCCCTCTGGTGTGCTGAGCGCAGAGTGGCAGCTCCTGGCATCTCACGCGTCCCACCCTGTAGCATCCAAGAGGCCGGGCAGAGGAGTGTCAGGACCAAGGGATCTCTCAGTCTCCGGATGACTCTGTCATCTCCCCAGGGATGCCTGGCCAGCTGTTTAAGCTCAGCTTGGCCAAGACAGAGCTCTGGATCTTCCCCCCTCAAACTCTCCCTCTTCTCAGGCCTTGCAGACACCTGCCCTGCCTGTCGCTCAGGCCTGTAACCTGGGCATCACCTTCGCCTTGGCCCCGTGTCTAGGTCCGTCCAGGCCACGCCTGAAGCCCACTGAGAACTGGCTTTCCTCGCCATCCACAGAGGCTCGTCTAGCATCCGGATCACGGCCCCTTCCTCCCTGGCCCCCTCCTGCTCCACGTGCATCCCTCCAGTTCACTGCTGCAAAGATCTTCCTCCCGGCCCGTTGCCCCTGGCTCCCTCTGCTCCAGCACACCCAACACAAGCCACCAAGGCCCTTCACGGCCAATCCCCACCTGACATATCACCACTGTCGAGATCTCGGCGGGCCAGGATGCCAGTTTCTATCGCCCACCCATTAGATCTGCAAACAACCCCCTCCCCATGGGGAGAAGCCCCCACCCCCCACCCCGCCGAGTCAGCTGGGAAATGTTCAACAAAACCTTCGGCTGAGGAAAAGCCGGGCTTGGAACTGGGTGCTCTGATGTCGCAGGCACGTGCCCGAATCACTGGGCCGCTGGCCATCCGGGGGCTGGGCTTTCCTTCACCGGCTTTTTGACAGGCTTGGGTTCATGCCACCTTGGAATGAAACCATTTCCCAAACCTCTCCGGTTTTCGCAAAATGGAGCTGTTCTTTTCTGGCCAGCCCTTCCGTCAAACTCTTCTCTGCCATGACACCTTGACACTGGCTAGGAAACCGGGGACCTCTGCCCACCCGGCTGACCAGCACTGTCACTTTCTGCTCCCCCGCCTGTCAGTCTGCCCCCCGCCCCTTGTCTCATGCCCAGATTGTGAGCTCTTCGTCTTTTTGCTCTGTGTCTGGAGAGCGCTTAGCACAATGGGGCCCTTCCTGGGGCTGCTCAAAGCTACCCCGAACCAATCGACCATCAATGATAGCACTGATCTCTGTGTGCGTATCACGTTCGACGGGGCTCACTGCTGTTTATCTACAAACAGTCTAGTGCCCCATGGGACCCAGAGTCTGTGAGACAAACAGAGTCTGCCCTCAAATGCAGCCAGCTCTGGGGTGGAGGGCAGCAGCCAAGTAGACAATAAACTGCAGGGGAGGATGCTTTGGGGAAGTGCTCAGGGGTCTGCAAGGAGCAGGCAGGGTCTTCGATTTTAATATTTCATAGGAAAGATCCACACGCAATAATGTCATAGGTGCTCAGTAGCCAAGTGGCTTGATACACTTTGTCTCTGCAGAGTTGGCTCCATAGAAGAGCTAAGGGCCATATGACATGAGCTGGGTTCTCGGCTCCAAAGCCCTTCTGGCCACGTCACAAAACCATAGAGTGACACAGGACTGCAACAGTAGAGGGTGGGCTCTGGGTCAGGATAGAAGGGCATTGGCAGAGCATGGAGGTGGGGTGGGATTGGAGGGTTTGAAGGACATTGGTAGGGTTCTGTATCTATTTTACCTTCCACAGTCCTTGACTGATCCCTGAGTTTTATTAGTTTTACCCCAGTGAATAGCTATGGGAAGAGGGAGAAAGAGAGAGAAATCAGCAGCCCTGTTAGGTCCCTTCTCCCCACCCAATGCAGGTTTCTCTCCTCATTGACACTATGGGTTAATTTCCTTTTTGCCAAGCTGCTCCCCAGGACCAGTGGCCGGGGGAGCTGTTCGTGACGGGTTAACTGGGCCTTCGATGCAGCTGGAAGACAGGAGAGAGGCAGCTGGAACCAGCTCTACCGATTCCTCAGGATCCTTTCTCAGGGGCCAAGAGCATTTTGAGCCGGCAAAAGGGGCCAGGTTCATG
>NW_026530212.1:0-22174 GCF_027887155.1 Malaclemys terrapin pileata | reverse complement strand
GATTATTGTGGCCAGAGTGACCATTTTGAACCTGTGGTTGCATACGAACCTGTTGAGTTTTTGGAGATCTAAGATTGGTCGCCATCCCCCTCCTTTCTTCTCTGTCAGGAAATATTTGGAGTAAAAACCCTTCCCTCGGTATTGGTGTGGTACTGGTTCTACAGCACCCAGCAGTAGGAGGTAGTCTACTTCCTGTTGCAGAAGGTGCTCGTGAGAGGGGTTCCTGAGGAGGGATGGGGAAGGGGATGGTGGTGGGGTGGTTGTGAAAGGGATGGTGTAACCAGATTGTATAATCTCCAATATCCATTGATCTGTGGTTATCGCAGCCCAGGCACGGTAAAATGGGTGTAAGCAGTGACCAAAGCTGTGGGATGGAGTATCTGTTGGCGCTAGAGGTGTCAGGAGGTCGTGTATACCCTCGACCAATTCTTCAAAATTGTGGCTTAGATGTAGATGGATGGTTGGACGAAGCCTGGTTCTGTGGAGCTCGTCATCTCTGAGCCCGTTGTTTGGGTCTGTTCTGAGTGAAGTATCGTGGTTGTTGACAGTTAAACGAGGTGTCTTGTGACCTCTGGTATGGTGTAAAGCGTGGGCGTTTGTCAGGTGGTGGGTGTATGCCTAGCGTACTCAGCGTCACTCGGGAGTCCTTCATGGTATGGAGTACGCCGTCTGTTTGAGACGATCATAGTTTATCCCTATCGAACGGAAGGTCCTCCACTTTTAGCTGTAGTTCTTTCGGAATTCCCAAAGCTTGCTACCATGATGTTCTTCTCATAACCACAGCTGTTGCGGTTGTTCAGGCAGCTGTGTCCACTACATCCATCGAGGCTTGCAGCGCTGTGCGGGCTATTATCTGACCCTCATTAATAATGGCATTGAGTTGAGGACGTTTGTGCTCGGGGAGGTCTTCCACGAGCTCTTGTATTTTACTATAGTTAGAGTAGTCGTAATTTGCTAGTAGAGCAGAATAGTTGGCAACTCTGAGCAGAAGAGTGACTGACGAGTAAACTTTATGCCCAAAGAGGTCCAGTAACTTGTGTTCTTTATCTTGTGGTGTTGAGTGGAAATGAGGCTATTTATTGCACTGATTGGCAGCCTCTACTACCAGAGAATAGGCTTGAGGGTGTGAAGACAAAAATTCCATGCCTTTGGCTGGAACGAAGTATTTCCTGTCAGCCCTTTTGTTGGTGGGTGGTGCCGATGCTGGTGTTTGCAATATGGCCTCCGCAGGCTCCATTATAGCCTCATCCATGGGGAGGGCGATCTTGGCCGATGATGTAAGATTTTTAACAACTTATGTTGTTTCTCCTGCACCTCATGTTAGGCAATTTCTTAGCTGTTTGCTACTCTTTTGAAGAGTTCTTGGAACTGTTTCAGGTCATTTGGTACCGTCGGAGGAGATGGCGTCACCGCTTCCTCTGGTGCAGAAGATGAGTGTGGGGCAGGTTGTGAATCATCCAGGTCTTCCTGTGATAGTATCTCTTCCTCTTCTATTTCTGTCTTAGGGGGGGTCAGAGGTTTCTCTGAGTGGTAAGGATGGATGTACTCTGAATCCTCTTCTGACTGGGGAAGAGGGGCCAGAATATGGGTTCTGGTATGTTGCCCAAGGACCCCATTGTGGCCATTGCATGGGGTAAGGCGATAGCAGGTAAAGCCAGTGCTGTGCATACCAGGGCTGTAAATGCTTGGAGGCATTAACGCTTAGGCTTCACAGCATTCCATGTAGGTCTCATCTGTGATGGTGATGAACGTTGGGAGGAGAAGCAGTTGTACTGCACATCTCCTTCCTCCCCACTATGCATGGAGATCGATGCAGGAGATGAAGGATGGTACCATGCTCTGTAGCTCGGGGAGTGTTCGGTGCTGAGCAGTGGTGAATGCAGTGCAGAAGAAACCGCTATGTCAGCATGATGTAGGAGTTGCACTGGTCCCGCCTTGGGGTTGCAGTCGACCATTGGACTCCATTGACTGGTGCCGGATTTGGCTTGTTCGCCAGCATCAAGTCTGGAGTCAGTGCCGGTGGCGGCAGCACTGATCGCGGTGCCGCTGCCTGTGTTGCGCTCAGTGGCGTAGGCAGGTGGAGGGAAGAGGGGGAGCGGAAATAAAAAAAAGGTACCACCAGCTGCGGCGCTTTTACTGATGGGGCAGCACTCCGGATCTTCGGCGGCACCTTCACTCGCTCCACGGGTCTTCGGCGGCATTTTGGAGATGAAACTTCAGTGCTGCCGAAGACACCCGAAGGGAGTGAAGGTCCCGCCGCCGAAGTGCCGCCAAAGACCCGGAGCGCCGCCCTGTCAGTAAAAGCTAGTTTTGGAAGTCAGAGCTTTATCATCACTTAGGGATCTCGGTTTATGGGATCCCTGGAGGACGTCTCTTGCGGAGGTTGGAGGGATTTCTCCATCAGAAGCATTTTCAAATGGAGATCCCTATCACGTCTTGCTCTTGACTTCAAGTTGCTGCAATGTATGCATTTCTGGGAGATATGAGTTTCTCCTAGACAGCGGATGCAGGATGCGTGGCCATCAGAGACCAGCATCGGTTCACGGCAGGAGTCACACTTTTTAAACCCTGTTGAGCCCGGCCTGACTTCAGTTAAGCCTCTCCCCCACTCTCGATAGATGAGGGTGGGAGTTAATTGCAGTGGTAAACCGTAGAGCTATTCTTAAACTGAGAACTAAGTAAAGATCTTTTTTTTAAGAAAAACCTCTGAGAGGAACTAATGAATCTATGGAACTATGTATAGACTAATACTAATGAAACTATGTAACTAAGTACACCTCTACCCCGATATAACGCTGTCCTCGGGAGCCAAAAAATCTTACCGCGTTATAGGTGAAACCAAGTTATATAGAACTTGCTTTGATCTGATGGAGCGCGCAGCCCTGCCCACCCCCCAACCCCCTCGGAGCACTGCTTTACTGCGTTATATCCGAATTCGTGTTATATTGGGTTGCATTATATCGGGGTAGAGGTGTATAGACTAATAAGAAGTTCCTATGTAACTTGTAACTTTTTCTTTTCCCCCCAGAAGGTATCAAGGAGAGCATTGCCGCGGAGCTCCGTCTGCAGCCGAGGACGGTTGAGAAGGAACGGAGGGGATGGTCGGGGGTGTGCGCACTACAGGAGGCACTAACGGCTGCACAAGACAGCTCCTGTGCGCGCCCTTCCCCCGACCGAGTACTGCTGCAAAAAATCTACGATCTGTGGCGCAGGGACGCACCAACACCTAGAGTGGAGCACCCACAGGGCACCACTCGAAGAACCACCTGTTTTATGTTTTAGGGAAAACAGTGTGTTTTGGTTGAAGTGCTTGGGAAATCTGCTCAGGAACAAAAACTGGTGCATGTCCTCTCCACAGTGAGGGAGGGGCAGACTAGGTTATAAATGTATACTGCTCAGGCGTCTGACCAGGGCAAGATGGTACAGTTCTGGGGTGCAAGGCTGGGGAGCTGGGGGGGAACTGGCTGGAGCCTCTCTATTGTTGGTTTATGAGTGGCTGGGAGAAGCATTCATGTAACTCTTTTGAGTGTGTCCCTGCCTGTGGATGCCTGTGTAAATGCAGGACCTGACAGAAGTTTGTGGCTTAGCAACAACATCACAGTGTGAGAGGGAGCCCGGGTTGGTGGCAAAGAGAGCTCAGCAGTACCCCAATTCAGGTTGCACCCTGGGAAAACCCATCACACTGTGTCAAACCACTGGAACAGAGTGCAGGGAGTGAACAGGGGATCACTTAGCTGCCGATCTGTGCCCGAGAGGAAGCTGATTGGGGGTAATTAGCTAACCGGGCTGGGTGGGATAAATAGTCCATCAGTCCAAGTCAGATAAAGAGGCACAGGAAGGAAATGCCAGAGGGGAGAGAGAGGAACAGGGCTAGCTGCACCAAGTCACCCAGTGGCCTCAGGAAAGGGAGGCCTCCATTCCCCTCAGCTCCTGCAGTGCCTAAAGCACAGAGGATATTGTAATAGGCTGCTGCACAGGGACTATAGTGGTATTGGTGGAGAGAACTCAAAATCAATGGCACTGTGATTGCACAACTTGTGCAGTCAGCACAGATTCTGCAGGGCAAGAAGACAAGAGTGAAGGCGCCCCCTGTAACACATCCCTTCAGTCAGAGACAATCGCCACTTTGTGTGGAGGCGTCCATATGCTGGGAACGTCACATGCCAGAGAAATTTCAGGGGAATGGTTATTTCTCGCCTGGAAGCATGAGGAACCAACTTTGCTTAAAACATCCTGCTTGTGAAATACTGAGCAGAGGCGGAAGTGGCATATCACGGACAAGCTGTGGGTGGGGGAGGGGGAGGGGAGGCTGGCAGGGCTGGGTCAGGCAGGCAGAATGTGCTGTGCTGCTTCATGCTGCCAAGCCTCCCACCAACACTGGCACACCCACGCACCCAGTGCAGTGCCGCCAAGGGCTGGACAGAAGTAAGTAAGAAAGAAGTCGTGGCTTTGCAGCTTCCCATAGCCAAGAAGTAGCATGTTTGCCTTGGATATACTATGCACAAGGGCTGTACTATGTACAAGGGAGTATTCCAGACTCTCACAACCTGAATATTGCAAACAGTCCCAGGAGAGGCAAGGATGATCCATAACAACACGATAAAATCACACATGAAGGCAGGAGCTGCAGGTCTAGACCTTCAAGGCTTAGTCCTCCACAGGATCCCTTCCCACTAGTTGGTTTTTGCACTCAAAGCAGGGATTCACCCTCTCGGGTATGTACAAAGCACTCAGTGTCTCCTCCCCCAACATGCAGCACTTACTCTGAGCACAGAATGGATTAAAGTTAATCTGTTAATTAGTTTAGGAGTTAAGATTCATTGTAAAATAGGCACTTAAAGAACTGTAATGCCCTGTATCACCCCTTGTCTTTTGACAGAGGGAATTCTTCATGTGTTTCTCTGATGGAGATTTTATGTGCCACCTCTGGTGACAGAGAAACTTTGTTATGAAAAATAATGGCCAAAATTACCATTAATCTGAAATATTTCTTTTCAGCCACTACCCCTTGTACCAGATCTACCCCACAGGGAGGGCAGGAAGGTGGGGAAGGCTAGGCAGGGGGTCAGCAGGGGATGCAGCACATGTGAGCTCAGAAGAATGGAGGGGGGCATGGTCAATGGGAATTTCCAGGGGGTGTGCAGGGAAACGTCAAGCACAAGAGGGCAGAGGAAGTGGGGTGCGCACTCATGCAATTCACAATGCTCTGGCCATGCAAACAGCAGTCAATCCAGTTGAACTGGCCAGTGCACACTGGCTGCTTTACGCGGCTCCCCAATGGCATGTGGCAGTCTGCGCACACCAGTGAAGCTAAGCTGAGAGGGGAACCTTTCAAAAGATTTCAGGTTGAGATTTCATCTCTTCAGATCACTATCAAATGTATTAAAGCCATGACATTTGCAAAGTTAACGACCGCCGATTTACAGCTGCCCACCCCACCTTACTGCAGCCCTGTGTGTGCGCGCGCGCAGAATGCCCTCCTCCCAGAGTAGTTTTCCACAGGACCCCGTCCCACTCAGTGCACAGGAGAAGGAGATCTTCGTATCCTCGGCCCAAGGGAGACAGCCCACCAGAGGGGCAGTAGGGCCTAGGCAGTGCCCTCCTTCCCTAAACCAGGCGGGATTGAGGAAGAATGAATTCCAGAGAAGAGCCAGCCCCAGAGGCCAAAGACACAAAAGGCAGGAGGAGAAGGCACAGAAGCAGCCTCACTCAGTAGGTGCTGCAGCAGGGACCATTGGACACTGATGATACGACTTGCTGCACCCTGGCCATTCTCTGTCCTGTGCTGATTTACTGTTTGGTCCAGCCCCCTCACACCACTTCACTCACAGTCTCTTCACTGCAGCCTCCCTCCCTCTTCCTGCCCTCCTCCATCTCCCCTGCCCTGTTGCCCTCCCCAGCTCTTCCCTCCAATGTCCTCCTTGTCTCCATTTAGCTGATCCTCTTCCAACAATACTCTACCCAAACAAATGTAAATGGCAGGACCACAGTGTTTGTCATCCGCAAGGTTGGGACCTTTAGATCCGCTGCACAGACCTCAGCCACTTGAGCTACTGAATAACTGATAGCAGTAGTAGACTGTTATCCTCTCTGTGAACCAACCACTTGAGGGGGAAGTGGTTTTTGCTAGTGGGATTCACAGTATTTGCTGACAGCAGAGAATGTTGGACTCAAGGATCCCCTCCCCCCCTCCAAACCACATGTTGTCACTGCAGGGCAGAGTTATGTCAGTCTGGGTGCCTTTCATGCATTTCTGGACTTTATCCATGTTTGGGTTTCTTACTTTGAATGTCCTGGGTTCATAACGCCTGTGTTTGGGTGATGACATCATCCCTGTAAATGTATTCTGCCCTACATGACTGCTGTGTACTCCCAGCCCTAAGTCTTTCTGTACAAAGATTTTGTTGAGGAATTTTTTTAGTGCTGTCAATTACTCTCCCCTGATCATTTCTGAATCCCAAATTGAAATGACAATCTCTCCTTCCCCTGCATGTAATTTTTGTCCTGCTTCTAGGTTAAGCTAATACGGAGAGACAAACAAATATGCCAAATGACATAAACAAGCCCACACGAAAGCAGTTCTGAGCTTATTAAAGCATATAAATGACTGGGATCGACTAGGGGAAAAGAAATGATTTCCCCTGCTCGGCATACATTCTGGGTGTGACCATAAAGGACAAAGACAAGAGTTCAACTGACAGCACCTGGCCCTGACTGCTCTGCCTGACACCAGTGCATAGTCAGTGTAAATCCCACCTCCAAGGAGAGGGGGGAATTTGGGGCTGGGTCTGCACCTCCTGGAAGTGCAACATGCACAGGTGCATTCTGGGGGGCGGAGGGAAGGCAGCAATGGCTTTCAGATACTTTTGTGCCTGGAGGAGTCCGGTCGAGAGCCAACATAAAACAGTAGATTCTAAATTACATATATTTACATAAATAGGCATTAATTTTCAGCCACACTGCCTATTTGTCCTATTCACACCCACTTCATGCATTCATTGCATACATCTCAACTAGCATTGTTAAAGACTGTGTCATCATTCATTATTATTATGTATCTGTGTTACTGTAGCACTTAGGAAGCCAGGTCAGGTAGCAGGGTCCTGCTGAGCTCGGTGCTGCACAGAAACAGGAGACAAAGATGGTCCCCGCCCCAGATTGCTGCCAAGAGACACGAGATGGAGCCAGAATGGCAGGGGAGCACAAGACATAATGAGACAGGGCTGGTTAACATGACCAGCAACCTCGCTGTTGTAAAGCTTTGGTACATATGCACATGGGTCAGGGCTGGACTAAGGCTGTACAAACACAGAGTAAGAGCCAGCTCCTGCCCTGAAGATTCAGTCTAAACTGACAGACAGACAAGAGAGGGACAGGAACAGAGAGGTGAAGTGACCTCCTACAGTCACCCAGCAGGCCAGCTGATAGATGTAAACTATAGGTTAGTTTCAGAGTAGCAGCCGTGTTAGTCTGTATCCACAAAAAGAACAGGAGCACTTGTGGCACCTTAGAGACTAACAAATTTATTAGAGGATACGCTTTCGTGGACTACAGCCCACTTCTTCGGATGCATATAGGGTGGAATAAATATTGAGGAGATATATATACACACATACAGAGAGCATGAACAGGTGTTCACGAAAGCTTATGCTCTAATAAATTTGTTAGTCTCTAAGGTGCCACAAGTACTCCTGTTCTTTTTATAGGTTAGTTGAAAAGATATCAGAAGATGGCACTCAAGAGTATGTAGCATTGTTCCTGGGCTTTGCAACACCAATAAAACTAGCGGTTGTGTACCTTGAAACCCTGGCTGAGGCACGTGGGGAGGAGGGAGATGCGGCAGCTGACCTAATATGGCTTTTCCACCTCTCATTTGTATGATTTTTCAAGGCCTTTTTATTATGATGGTTTCCAGTTCTTCTATGGCAGGAGAATTATTGACAGGGTAATTGATGAGAATTATAAATCACTGTCTAGAAGTGCCTACACGAGGAGAAAATTGTCTAGCCAACAAAAGCAGAGCAAGAGCTAATGGCTGGAAGCTGAGACTAGAGAAATTTGAGACTGGAGCAAAGGCACAAATTGTTGATTGTTAGGGTAATTAACCCCTGGAATAACTTACCCAGGGCCCTAGTGGATCCTCCATCTCTCGGAGTCTGTTAATCAAGGCTGTCTGTCTCTTTCTAACAGCTCTGCTCTGACTCGGCCACAAGTTATTGGCTGGATGCAGGAGTCACTGGGCGAGGTTCTCCGGCCTGTGTTCTGCAGGAGGTCAGTCTGGTTGAGTCCCTTCTGGCCTTAAAATCTCCGGCTATGACAGTGTGGCAGTGCTGGGAGAAGACTAGACAGTCCGCCTCTTCCTCTCATGCATGGGAGTGACAACTGTCTCCTGCAGGGGAATACCCAAATGTATTGGCCCATTAAGGAACTAACTGTCTGCAGCATGTCATTGCAAGAAACTGGGCATTTTAAAGTTGTAGGAGCAGGAAAGACATGTAACTGCAGGGACTCCTCCTACTCCCCTCTGCACTTGCAGAACTGAAAAAGGGCTAAAATATCATTTGGAAAAAATTCTTTTAAAACTTCCAACCCTGTGCCCCTATGCTTCTGCCTTGGGAATGTTTGCAGGGAACTAAATGCCCACAGCCAGATCAGGGAGGCACCAGGACATCTAATGACAATCACCCCATGTCTGATTTGCCATCCCTGAGAAGCCCTCTCCCCCAAGGCAAGCGGTATCTGTCAGGAGGTGTAGGCAGGCCCTTGCCACCCCACAGGCTAAGGTCACAGCATGTCACAGGGAAAGAGGCAGCAAATGTGGGAGGAATCCCAGAGGGAAACAGAGAAGTCAGGGTTTCTGAACACAGCTCCTTTGAGAGACAGAGATAGCTGGAAGGTGCTGGGGGAGAGGCTCACTACTTTCACAGAAACCTTGCACCAGGGCTCCCACAGCCACATAACCAGAGACCAGACTCCGAGCTAGGGAGACCTAGGCAGAATCATTCCATTATGGCCAATATACCAGGGCAAGAAATCAAGTAACTTCTCAGAGCAGATTGATAATTAGCCCTCCAGTGGCATCACACACCCACCCATCCCTAATACGGGTATCTGAACCTCAGCAAGCAAAGACAACTAATAGAGTCTTATAGATTTCAAGGCCTGGAAGGACCACTGTGACCATTTAGTCTGATCTCCTGTCTACCAGGCCAGAGAACTGGCCCAGAGTCATTCCTTTTGAACAAAAGCATCTCTTGCAGAGCAGAAGCCGCAGCGCTGAGGCCTGTGCTGCCACCCCTCACTCCCAGCACTTTGGCTGCGCTGTATGTGGGCAGCCCTGCAGCAGAGCCAGCGTGCATGTGGGGCAGCTGGCTCAGCAGGCTCCCGCAGAACTTGCCCTTCCTCTCGGATTTCCACCCAACCCAGGAATTCTTTGCAAGGTCCTGTTGTAGTTACTCTTCCCTGGATGTTCGCCAGTACCCAGAGAAGCCAGTATTGCTCAGAACATTTGGCAGAGTTTCACAGCCCAGCTACCAGCCTGAGCCTTCTCTAGACATGATAAGGTGGAAGTGCCTCACACAGCAAAAGCTGACTGCGGGAACTCGTGCTGCACATGGCCCCTGAGCCCTTCCAAGCTGGGTGACCCTTTGAGATGAGTTCAGCTTGCTCAACAGAGAAAAACTGTTTCCCATTTTCAAACGACAGGAAAACCCACATTAAAAGGAGGGATCCTAGAGAGGAAACATCTGTGTAACTCACCAGAGTTGCGGTAGCTCACAGCACATGCTGGCAAAGTCGGGGCTGGAGCTTTGCCAAAGAAACACAATTCGAGTTAACACATCCAACCCCCGCCCCCATGTGCTAGGTGCCAGCTGATGTCACATGTTTACAGCTGAGCTAGGAGAGGGCACTAGTGACATTTGCACAGGACACTAAATTAGGAGCATCTCTGACCCTCAGTGGGGACTTAGAAGCAGTACAAAGTGACCCCCAGCAGCAGTGTCACTCTAAGATTCCACCTGGACAAATGCTGCTGATCCTTCGGGGGTAACAGACCCCACACCCCTACTGCATGGGAGGGAGGAATCTAGGAGGCAGCAACAGGTATCCTGAGGACCCAATTAGACATGAGTTTGCAAAGAGATAGGGCACCAGTGTAAATGGATATTTGAAGTGCATACACAAAGGCATCCAGGAAAGAGAGACAGGTTAGTCCTTCTGTACAGGGCTGAGGTGCAAATACACCTGCAACAATTAGGTCTGTTCTGGACAACTCATCACTGGGAAAACAATGACCAGCTGGGAACAGTTCCGAGCAAGGCAGCAGATGCGGAAAGCGGCCTGGAGAAACAGATCCAAGTCCCTGGCTCCTATTGTCCCAGGCAGCCTGGTGTGCTAACAAGGGGAGATGTAAAGCTTAGGGCATGGGACAAATATCTGCAAGTGTAACTCAGGAAGGAGAGGGGTTGTGTAGCGGGCACAAGGGGTAGGACTAGGAGTAACAAGAACCATCCTCTGGCATGTGTTCCTGGTCCCTCCCAGCTGAGGAGCTGTAAGGACTTGACTCACCACTCACAACCCCACAACGCAGGTCACTGCAGCTACCCAGTGGAGCCTGGGCTCTGAAACCCGGCGGGAATGTCTACACTGCTATTTTTAGCTCTGTAGCACAAGTCTCATGAGCCCTAGGCAGCTGAGCCAGGCTCCGAGGCCCCCCGCCACAGGGTTATGGCTGCAGACTAGATGGACCCTGCGATCTCCCACTGTTGTTTGGCTGGTTCAAAATAGTCCGACCATGGCTGAGCCAGCAGCACAAGCCAGGCCTGCAGCTCCAACTGTGCCATCTGCCTAGTGACAGGGCAAAGTTAGGGAAGGGGACACGTTGGCTACGTCACTTCCATGCTGGAGCTGTTAGGCGTGAAAGGGAAGGCCCTAAGAAAGGGAGAGAGGCCCCATCCCGGTTGCTAGAGCTAATCAAATGGAATTGGATAACACGCCAGACATCGTCCTGTCCTGCAAGGACCAATCCTGCTTTGCCCCCACACAACAGACAGGGTGAGCCGTTCCCTCGCTGACCGCTGAGGCTGGAGTTCTCATAAGCCAATAGCACAGCACAGGGTGTGCCGGAATGCTGGGGCAGGCATGAGGGCAACTGTGTGCAGAGGTTGGTGTGGGAACAACAAAGGGGCAGAGATGAGCACAGGGATAGCAGCAGCCAACACAGGGCAGCAGTGATGCAGAGATGGGAGTGGTGGTGCCAGGAGTGGGGCACTGGAAGAGCAGAGAAAAGTGGGGGGACAGCTGGGTGTGGAGGTGGCAGTAGCAGAGGCGAGGGCAGGCATATGGGCAGCAGAGCCAGGACTGGGGCAGCAGAGGCTGGCGGTCGCTGGAGGCACTGAGTATTTTCATGCCTCCAGTGCCATGGAAGCAGTGCTGTGAAGGCAGGAGGGAGGAGACCCCAGCAACGGAGCCAAAGGAAGCAGAGAGAGAAAGACAAGCCCTACCCCAGCACTCCCTGACTGCCAGAGCCTTCTCTCACCGTTGGGGGGCCTGCTGAAACCCATCCTCAGGCAAAGCAAAAGTTAAAGGAGAACAACAAGCGCAGCCCCAGGGAGCACTGCTCTCAGCCACCAGCAGAGCAAAGGGCAGGGAACCTCTAGCCACACAGGCAGGGCCTGACCACACTGAGATCGCGGGCTCAGGTTCCACACTCAAGAAGGATGGGGTGCTTCGCTATGCAATGCCCATGCAGGGTGCCTGACCCAGTCCCAGGGACACCGATACACTCACACTGGTACCCACAGCAGGCATGCAGTGGAAGCCCAAGATCCTGCCAACTCACAGATGCAGGTGAGGGAAGATCAGATGCCTTTGGGTGACCCAGAGCAAAGCTAAAAGTGGGTCACCTCACCAGAACAGTGAGCAAGGGGTCAGGGAGGAAGGAGGAGGAGGAGCCCTAGCAACACTGGCAAATGCTCTACTCCTCTGCAGGAGCCCTGATGCCAGTGCCAGCTGGATAGCACCAGTGGCCAAGGGAGCGGGCCCTGCTCAGGGCTCAGCCAAAAAGGGAGACATGTTCAATGGTTGAAAAACACAAGAAACAGCCATTTCGCTGTTGGCCCACATGGCCCTGGGACATTTGTTGCCGGGACTCAGAGAGTAACATGTGAGTGAAATTCACTGTGGCAACAAGCAACAGATGGGGCAAGAGGAGGGGGACCTGGGGCACCCACAGAGCCTGGTGCAGGGTCCCAGCCATGGCTAGTGTCCTGGGCACCCACAGAGCCTGGTGGAGGGTTTCAGCCATGGCTAGTGTCCTGGGCACCCACAGAGCCCAGCACAGGGTCCCAGCTGTGCCTATCGCAGTATTTTCCTCCATTCTGCATTTCTGCTTTTCCCCTGCTTGTTCTTACACAATATTTGGCCCCTTGTCTCAGATACACTGTGTGAAAGCAGGTTTTATATTTAGAAAGTGGAGCGGGTCATGTGAGCTTTCCAGCACATCCTCTCAGTTGTTATGGCAACCAACACAACTCCTAGTTAGTATGATTCTTGGGTTGGTACTGGCCTGCCCACTGTATCCCTTGGCACGCTGTGGCAGCAGAGTGGTACCACAGGGTCAGAGACGCAGACAGACCTGGTGCTGCACCCAAGTTTCAAGTGCTGCAAGATCCTGTGAAACTCCTTGCCCAATTTCCACTCCCCATCCCTCCACCAGCCTCTGGAAGAGAAATTGTAGCCCCCACTCCCACACTAGACATTAGGTCATCCCCAAGCCTGTTCCCCTCAGCATCCAGGCCAAGCTCATAGACACTCCGGTCCCTCGCCCCAGGTCACAGAGCAACCAAGGCCCCAGTCCCTCACCCCAGGCCAGGCTCACAGAGCAATGGAGGCTCCAAACCCTCGCTCCAGGCCAGGCTCACAGAGCGATGGAGGTAGGGTTGCCAACTTTTTAAGCACACAAAACTGAACACCCTAGCTCCGCCCCTTCCCTGAGGCCCCATCCCCCACTCACTACTTTCCCCTTCCCTCGGTGACTCACTCTCCCCCACTCTCACTCACTTTCACTGGGCTGGAAATGGGTGCGGAAAGGGGTGAGGGCTCTCAATGGGGGTGTAGGTTCCGGGGTGAGACCAGAAATGAGGGGTTCAGGGTGCGGGGGTGCAGGAAGGGGTGAGGGCTCTGGCTGGGGGTGCGGGCTCTGGGGATGAGGGGCTTGGGGTGTAGGAGGGGGCTCCAAGCTGGGGGGTGGGGCCAATGGATTTGGTGTGGGAGGGGACTGCAGGTTGAGACAGGGAGTTGGGGTAGAGCAGGGGGTGAGGGCTCTGGGTGGGGGTGTGGGCTCTGGGGTGCAGGAGGGGGCTCTGGTAGGGTTACCATTCGTCCGGATTCCCCCGGACATATCCAGACTTTTGAACTAAAAATAGCATCCGGGGGGAATTTGTTAATGTCCGGACTCCCCCCACCCCCCCCCCCATGCAGAGCATGCGCGGCTAACAGGGCAGCCGGATGGTGCCACTTACATGGGGTTCCGACAGCGAGAGAGAGTCCCTCCTCCCCCTGCAGCAGAGCTCACTCCCTCCCTCCCTCCCTGCATCGCAGATCGGCTCCGGCAGTCTGGAGCTCCTCCACCGCTGCTGCCCAGCGGCTCAGGCAGTTCCTGAGCAAGTTCACCGAGACATTAGGTGAAGAAAGGCCAACAACAAGGGGGCCAGGGGGTCGGAGAAGGGGCAGGGAGGTTGTGGAGGGGGCAGTCAAGAGATGGGGGGGGTCGGGAGTTCGGGGGGGGGCTTTCTGGGGGTGTGGATAAGGTTTTGGGCAGTCAGGGTACAGGTAGGGGGTAGGGTCCTGGGGGGCATTGGGGGGGGTCTTAGGAGGGGGCAGTTAGGGGATAAGTAACAGGGAGGCTTAGGTAGGGGGTAAAGTCCTGGGGGGCAGTTAGGGACAGGGGTCCCAGGAGGGGGCAGTCAGGGGACAAGGAGCGGGGGGGAGTGTTGGGGGTTCTGACGGGGGTGGGAAGTGGGTGGGGGGCTAGGGCAGGACAGGGGCGGGGCTCCTCCCATCCTCTTTTTTGCTTGCTGAAATATGGTAACCCTAGGCTCTGGGTTTGGGGGGGCTCAGAGCTAGGGGTACAGGAGGGGGTACGGGCTCTGGGCTGAGGAGAGCGCTCCTGCCGACAAAGCCGCATTCACACTGCCACTTGCATCGACAAAACTTTTGTCTTTCACGGGGCGAGGGGTTAAGTACCCATGAAAGACAAACGTTTTGTTGACAACTTCATAGACTAGACATACCCCTAGTTTAACAACAGGCTACATAAAAAGCACCTGCAAAGTCAGTACAAACTAAAATTTCATACAATGACGTGTTTACACTGCTCTGTATACTGTACACTGAAATGTAAGTACAATATTTATATTCCAAATAGTTTATTTGATAATTATATGGTAAAAAGGAGAAAGTCAGCAATTTTTCAATAACTGTGACACTTTTGTATTTTTATGTCTGATTTTGTAAGCAAGTAGTTTTGAAGTGAGGTGAAAATTGGGGGTACATAAGACAAATCAGACTTCTGAAAGGGGTACAGTAGTCTGGAAAGGTTGAGAGTCACTGTTGGAATCACTCTTCAGTATGACAAACAACAAGCATGTTTATTTGCCCCCTTTTGCTTTCCCTTCCTGTATTCAGGGAATCAAACACCCTTTATGCTCATATCTGATCCCAAGACTCTTGGAAGGGTTCCAGGACAAACCTGTTTCCTGTGATGACAATCTGCATGGCGGCTGCTGCCTGGGGAGGGATGAGCTGGTGTTTGCACTGGAAAGCACTGCAGGGGGGCAGTCAGTATGTAGAACTGAAGGGAATGTTTGTGAGGTTTAGTTGGGAAATGATGAGGAGTTGAGATACAAGCCTATGTGCCACATGCACCCTACTCAGCAGGTGTTTGGTTGACAGGCCAACTGGGGTGATGTTAGCTCCCCAAGTTAGCTGCACCCTGTGCAGACTAGAGCTAGGCAAAAAACTGTCAGTGAAAAGGCCTGTTTCTGGCAAACAGTTTCAGCTTGGCTGGTTTGACGTGAATTGCTCCGACTTATCGTTCTGAACGGGCATTCTGTTTCCAACTTCAGCTGATTGGGAAAAAAGTGAATTCCCTGAAAACAACCCAAAATGAAATGAAAAAAGCAGAAAAAAATTGTTTGTGGACAAACAAAATTATTTGGATTTTTCATTTCAGCAAGAAAACTGGACTCAGCATCAGGTCGAAACAAACACAATTTCCGGCGAAATATCAGCTCTAGTGCACACAGAGTCTCATACTTATGAACTTCTGTGGGCTGGGGGGAGCAGAGCTAGGGAAGGATCCAGGTGAGCTGAGCTAATGGGATAGAAAACTACAGTTTGGGCCCCCAAAGTGCACCAACCTGGGCCCCCCAGCACTCACACAGCAGATGCCATTTGCACCAGCCTGGGCCCCCCCCCGAACATGCACAGCGGGCACCGTTCGCAGCCCCCCTCCCCAAACATGCACAGCGGGCGCCGTTTGCACCAGCCTGCCCCCCTCCACCAATGCATGCACAGCGGGCGTTGTTCGCACCAGCCTGGCCCCCCCGAACATGCACAGCAGTCACTGTTCACACCAGCCTGCCCCCCGCCCCTCCCGAACATGCACAGCGGGCACCGTTCACACCAGCCTGGCCACCCCAACGCATGCTCAGTGGGCGCCGTTCACACCAGCCTGGGCTCCCCCGAGCATGCACAGCAGGCACCGTTCAGAAGTTTTTCATGTTTGGAAAGTTTTCACCAGTTGCAGAGACATTTTCATTGTGCCCACTACACTGTGTGCACATGCTCAGCTCCAGTGCTTCTCCCTGGCAGCCTTCAACCCGCTGCACACAGGAAGGACAGTGATCAGCTGGCAGCAGCACTCGGGCCCCAGGCACAGAGGGGAGGCTGGGGCAGCTCCCAGTGCCTCTGCAGCTCCGTGGGCTTTGTGGCACAGCCTAAGGGGGTGGCAGCTCTCTCTGCTGAATGGAGGTTGGATGAGACTGCTTGAACAGAATTAAATCACCCTGAGCAGGGCCCAGGCTAGAGTCCCATCAATTTGGGGAGGGGGGGGCGGGTAATCTGAAGCCCCTGGATGTTTAGGCTTGAAATTAGACGAAGGTTTCTGACTGTCAGAGGGGTGAAATATTGGAAAGGCCTTCCGAGGGAAACGGTGGGGGCGAGGGACCTGTCTGGTTCTAAGATTAAGTTAGATAAGTTTATGGAGGGAATGGTTTAATGGTAAAACATATTAGCCAAGGAATACCGAGCAATGGCAGGTAAATAGTATAATGGCTAACAAGGGTCAGGCTGGAGACTCTTGCCTACATGCTCGGGGTCTTACTGATCGCCATATTTGGGGTCGGGAAGGAATTTTCCTCCAGGGTAGATTGGCTGAGGTCCTGGAGGTTTTTCGCCTTCCTCCGCAGCATGGGGCAGGGATTGCTAGCAGGAGGGTTCTCTGCCAATTGAAGTCACTAAAACACAGGATTTGGGGACTTCAACAGCAGAGTCAAGGGAAGGGGTAGGGACGGTTTTGTGGCCTGCAGCATGCAGGGGGTCAGACCAGATGATCATAATGGTCCTTTCTGACCTTAAAGTTTATGAGTTTATGATGTTGCTATTTAAAAAGCAACCTTCCAGGAGCCCCAGGGCTAATCAAACCCCTTGAAAATCTTGCATTTTAAGTGCAAAAAAACAACATTTGGCTACTGGGTCAGCATTTTGCTGTGATTGATAATTTATATAGTCTCCTGTTCCACTGCTTAACACTGGAACTTTGTACATATTTTGGCCTTTCTGACAGTAATTTGCTCCCCCCGCCCCGAAGATTGTTCAGGAGGCAAATGTCTCCTTGCCTTCCTGTTAGCGGTGGGCCTGCCTGTGAGGAAGGAGCTGGCTTTTAATGCATGCCCTCCCACACAGTGCAGTCCGGTTCCATCCCGGAACTCTGCCATCCCTCCCATGGCACAGCCACCCTCCCACAGTGCCTGAGAGGTTTCCTATGTCCTTCAATTGTTTGTAAACCTCTCCCCACCACGGAGAGTCCCCTGCCCCCACACAACTAGAAGACAGGCTTTCTTCCCATTCATCTGATCTTCCGTGCAACATGGATTTCTCCCTGTCTCAATGGGTGTTTATTTAGCACTCAGTTTGTACAATATATCAGTGGAGGCCCTGAGTGCACTGCATTGTCATTTTCCTCAGCTCTTGGAAAATGAGGGGGATTTGGATTTGGACAAGATGTTCTGTGCTCCATCACACCCCCAGAGCAGCAGGGTCTGGGGACCAGGGCCAGATGATCCCAGCACAGGCTGATGGTAGGACAACCCCTTGATTCACTGCCCAGCCCCCCTGTGCTTACCACATGGCCAAGAGACTAGGCCTTTGTCCGAGAGACAGGAGAGGGCCAGGGCTGAACATCACCAGCCCCACACTTTCCTCACCACCTTGGTGTCTGGCACACCTAAGCTGCCTGCTTTTAAATATCTCAGAGAATAAAGTGAGAGGGTGTGCAGCTGAGGGGAACATCCCCAGGGCAGTGAGGGGCAAGGGAGGCCATGCCCCATGGCCACATCTGACTAAGTGTGAAGCTGCTGCTAACTGGCTGACAGATGGACTGCCAGTGCTGGGGCTGCTCTATCGGGGCTGCCAATCAGGACAGGCTCTGCCTCAGACTGGCACCTGCAAATGGGCTAACGGCATGGAGCAGCCCGCGAGTGGGCCTCTGCCGGAATCCACCGCTGCCCGCAGAGAACTCAGAGCCTCGCCTAGGAGGGGCCAAGGCCCCCAGGTCCTGGAAGAAGGTCCTTCTAGAGGTGAGGGGAAGGGCCCACCACCCCAGCTCTGAGCTGGACGCCAATCAGGTGTGTTTACACTGGGCGGGCTCAGGGCCCACAGTGCAAACTGGCCCAGGATGTCGCCCTGCAAAGCCATCCACTAGACTGCAGGGGGATGGTCCCAGCTCCCGTCTCTGACATCATCACCTGGTACAAACCAGAGCACTTGGGCCAGTCTCTAAGGGGCTTTGTTGTGCTCTCCTGCGGCGGAGAATAGGCCTGTTGTTGAGCAGTCCTGGTGCTGCATGAGTCACCCCCCGCATGCATGCAGACACAGGGCCCAGCTCAGGCCAGCTGCAGAGCTGTGCTGAATGTGAGGCACAGAGATCTCAGTGCTGCCAGGCAGCCAGTGACACAAACCTCCAGCCCCAGCAGCGGAGCAATGGCATGGCCAGAAGGGAGACACTTGGGCTGCACAGTGGGTGGCCAGATGATCACTGTGGCTGGGGCGGGCTGCTGGCTCCTGGCTGCTCTACATGGGGGAGCTGCCAAAACTAGGGCTGTCAGTAAGATGAGGAAAAGGGAAACTGCTTCCTGAGTACGGGCTCCAGGGCCAGAATCGGGTCTGGCTCCATCACCACAAGCAGCAAGACACTCCCCATGGGTGCACATCAGTACCCTCTTTGGTACAGTCCTGCCGTTGCCCCAGAGCATGCTGATGTAAGCGGGGGAATGGTCCCGCTATTGTGGGGAACTTTCCTGGCTTTTGCACTACCCCGGTGAAGTGGGCTAACGAAAGGATCTGAGTCCTCGCTCCCACTTCCTTTACCCAGAGGCCTACCTGCCCTTGAGGACTCCCCTGCCACTCTTCTGTCTGGCAGAGTCCTCGTAAACCCCAACAAGGCTGGGCCCAGGATTCCTGGGGGGCTCGACCCCCAACCTTGCAGTGGTCACCCAGGACAGGGGCTAGGGTGTCCCCACTCCGGGGTACTCTCTTTGCACTGGGCACCTCCCTGACCCACTGATCATTTCATACAATTTAAAGCAAATACAAGTTGTTTAACAATTAATTTAAAAAAAAAAAAAAAGAATAAGGAAAAATGGGAAAAGTTAAAGGAAAACAGATCACCCTGCTCTGTGGCAGGGAACATCACAAACAGTGTCTCTGGAACATCAGGGCAGTTCAAAGTCTGTTCCTTGTAGGTCCCAGGCCTCCTTCTCAGGCCCTGGCTGTGCTGCAGAGAGGCTGGGGGTTGGACACTTGCTCCCCCGGCGGTGGCCACACGCTCTCAGGCTCTAGGTAGCAGGACCCTTTTTCCCAGCATTGCCCCCGCCCTGACAGGGTTACGACCCCCCTCCAAGTCTGGCCTGCATAGCCTCTTAGCTGAGGTGTCTCCCTGCACTGGGCCCTCTGCCCAAGGTCTCCCTCCGCTCCCCAGCTGCTCACCTCACCCAGCTCCGGACTGCTCCAGCCCCAGCCCCAGCTCCAGCTCCACTCTGCCTCAGCACGGCTGCTGCTGCTCTGCCTTCAGCTCCCTGGGCTACTTCTCTGGCTCTGGTTGCTGCAGGTCTCCTCCCAGGGCAGGTCTGCTCTCTCTGAGCTGTGCTCTGGCTTTGGGGCTGCAGTTCTGCTTCCAGCAACTTAGCTCGGGCCCCTGCTCTCTCCTTAGCTCGGCCCCACTCTGTCTGACTCAGGCCATTCCAGTTCACATGGAGGATGGGACCCCTCTGGCCTCCTGACTCCCTGATTAGCCTGCCCGCCCTGTCAATCAGGCTGATCTGGAGCATTGGACTCTCCCCATTGTTCCTGGGGACCGTCAGTCTCAGGCTCCTGATTTCCCATCAACGCTTCCCCTTTTAGTGCTCGGAGCTAGCCAACCAAAACACCCACACTGAATGTTAGTAAGGGGGCAACAGTCCCCTTAGACTGAGATGGGACCAGTCCTTGCAGATGCCGTGGCCCTGGCCCTCAGAGATCCAGGCCTCTGGCGAAAGGGGACTGGCCCTCAATCGTATATTGCAATGGCCCCAGCCCCATCACCTTAGCACCCAGCCAAAGCAGGATCAGCCCTTGTAGTCGTGCTCCTGTTAACCCATGTGGCCCCAGCCCTGCCCCTGCTCTTCCCTGACATTCTCCATTGGGGGGAGGGATAGCTCAGTGGTTTGAGCATTGGCCTGCTAAACCCAGGGTTGTGAGTTCAATACTTGAGGGGGCCACTTAGGGATCTGGGGCAAAATCAGTACTTGGTCCTGCTAGTGAAGGCAGGGGGCTGGACTCAATGACCTTTCAAGGTCCCTTCCAGTTCTAGGAGATAGGATATCTCCATTATTACGTCTGCCCCTTCACGTCTGCCCCTCCTGTCTCCCAAGGGCTGTGCTCCATCCGAGAGGCTTCCTTCCCCAGGCGGCCCAGTGATCTGTGCTGCCCCCCAGTTTTGTCTGGGTTCTCCTACCAACCCCGGCACCGCGGTACCGGAGCACTTTCCAGGAGTGCCCTGGCCAGGGTGACTTCTCTCCCTGGGGAGGGCTGCATGTGCAGGGATGGGGTTGTATGAATGATATGTGCTCTGCTCTGCCCTGTCTGCCCAGGCTCTATACAGGATTGCTCCCCACAGGTCTCGAGCTCTGCCCCCTCCCTACCCAGATGTATCCACCCCACACACACACTGGGGGCTCGCTCCTTACCAACCCCCCCCCCAGAGTACTCTATTTTGTACCCCCCTCCATCCTTCAGGGCCCTCCAGGCACCTTGTGCAGGCCCCACTGCCCTGCTTCCTTTATCTCCAGCCTTCGCACTACTGGCTCCGCAGGCTCAGCCCGCTCACTGCAGCCCCCTACAGGGGAGAAGCTGGGCTCTATACAGCGCTTGCTCTCTGGGGGCCAGAACTGAAGGGCAGGGAGCAGGACTCCATCCTTAAAGGCGGGGGACGGGGGGGGGGGGCCTGTTGAAGAGATGCCAGCCTTGGTCTGACACTTTGAGGAATGTTTATGAAAAAAGTTAAGGAGGTTGGTTGGAACTCACTCTTCTCCTCCCCTTCCCCAGCGGGACCAAGACCCGTTCCCCTCCTTGTCTATGGTTGGGGGGCCTGGACTCCCTAGGCCCCCACTTCTTTGGGGGTGGGGGTCAGGGGAGCAAGCAAGGAGAGACGAGTGTTGGCCCTAGGAAAGCTGAGCTCCTAGCCACCTAGGGCCCTTCATTACTGTGACCCAGGAATCTCTTGCTGCCAACTGGCAGAGGGCATAAGGGTTGCATGAAGGTTACTAGAATACCTGGGTATGATATTTACATGCTAGTTCACACAGGAGTGTCATGTGAGGTCTCTACAGAAAAAACAGTTACCTACCTTTCATAACTGTTGTTCTTTGAGATGTGCTGCTCATGTCCATTCCATTCTAAGTGTGTGCGCGCCCACGTGCACAGATGTCGGGGATTTTTGCCTTAGCTCATGCGTTGGTATATTAGGCCCCACCAGTCCTACACCCTCTCAGGGCCAGGAGGGCAGGTAATGGAATGGACATGAGCAACACATCTTGAAGAACAACAGTTACTAAAGGTAGGTAACCGTTATTTCTTGTTTGAGTGCTTGCTCATGTCAATTCCATTCTAGGTTACTCAAGCAGAATCCCTGGAAGTAGGCTCGGAGTTCACAGATGTGCAGCTTACAACACTGCTCTACTGAAGCCAGCGTTGTCTGGGGCTTGCTGAGTAAGTGCATAGTGAGCTGTGAACGTATGCACAGACGACCAGGTAGCGGCCCTGCAGATATCTTGAATTGGCACTTGGGCCAGAAAGGTCGCTGATGAGGCTTGTGCCCTAGTCGAGTGGGCGGTAACAATTGTCGGTGGAGGCACTTTCGCCTGTTCGTAGCAAAACCAGATGCAAGTAGTGACATAGGTACTGACTCCGTGGGTGCTCCAGGGCTGGAGCACCCAAGGAGAAAAATTAGCGGGTGCTCAGCACCCACCAGCAGCCAAGCTCTCCCAGTCTCCCACCTGTCCCCCAGCGCCTCTCCCCCGCTGGCAGCACTGCTGATCACTCCTCCCCCTCCCTCCCAGCGCCTCCTGCCCGCCACGAAAAGCTGTTTCACGGCGTGAAGGTCAGCTCCGGGAGGGAGGGGGAGGAGCAGGGATACGGCACACTCGGGGGAAGGGGCAGAAAGAGTCAGGGCAGGGGCAAAGCAGGGGCAGGAAGAGGCGGGGTGGAAGCTTGTGGGGAAGGGGTGGAGTGGAGGCGGGGCCTGGGTGGAGGGGGCGAGCACCCCCCCCCAGGTAGAGGGGAAGTCAGCGCCTATGAGCAGTGATCCATGATGAAATCCTCTGGGTGGACATGGGACGACTTTTCATCCTGTCTG
>NW_026530211.1:20000-23288 GCF_027887155.1 Malaclemys terrapin pileata | reverse complement strand
GGCGCGGAGCGACACGGAGCTAACCGGCCCCCGGGGCCGGGGGCGCCTCCCGCGACTTTGGGGGCCGCGGGTCGTCAGTGGCGTGCAGGCCGGGCCTCTCCCGGGGGATTCGGGGGGGGGGGGGGGCGGTCCTGCGGGCCGGGCGCAGGGGGCTCGAGCGAGCCCGGGCCGGTCCGCCCCGGGGCCGGGGTCTCCGCCTGCGGCTCGGGGGGGCGCGGGTCGTCGGGGGAGGAAGCCCGGGGGAGCTGCACGCCGGCCTGCCAGGCCAGGCCAGGCCTGGCCTGGGTGGCCGCGGGGGGATTCGGGGCGGTCCCGCGAGCCGGCGGCCGGGCGCAGGGGGTCCGAGCGCGTCCGAGCGAGTCCGTCCCGGCCCCGGGGTCTCCCCCTGCGGCTCTGGGGGGCCGTGGGTCCCCGCTGGCGGAAGCCGCTGGGCGCTGGACACCCGCCGTCCGTCCCGCCTGGCCAGGCCTGGCCTGGGTGGCCGCGGGGCGGGGGATTCGGGGCGGTCCCGCGAGCCGGCGGCCGGGCGCAGGGGGTCCGAGCGCGTCCGAGCGAGTCCGTCCCGGCCCCGGGGTGTCCCCCTGCGGCTCTGGGGGCCGTGGGTCCCCGCTGGAGGAAGCCGCTGGGCGCTGGACACCCGCCGTCCGTCCCGCCTGGCCAGGCCTGGCCTGGGTGGCCGCGGGGGGATTCGGGGCGGTCCCGCGAGCCGGCGCCCGGGCGCAGGGGGTCCGAGCGAGTCCGTCCCGGGCCCGGGGCCTCCCCCTGCGGCTTTGGGGGCCGTGGGTCCCCGCTGGCGGAAGCCGCTGGGCGCTGGACACCCGCCGTCCGTCCCGCCTGGCCAGGCCTGGCCTGGGTGGCCGCGGGGCGGGGGGATTCGGGGCGGTCCTGCGGGCCGGCGGCCGGGAGGGTCCGGGCCAGTCCGCCCCATGCCCGGGGTCTCCCCCAGCGGCTTCGGTGGGTCCTCCGCGGAGGAAGCCGGGTGGGGAGCCGGACCCCAGGCGCCCAGACCCGTGACCTGCGGCCGCGACCTCCGACTCGGCAGGAGCGACGAGGGGCTTTCCGGCCCGTCCCCCCCCTCTCCTTCCTCCCCAGAAAAGGAGAGAGAGCTGGCTCGGACCGGGAAAAGCTGCCTACGGCACCTGGGATTCCCAGGCGGTCACCCATCCAAGTACTAGCCAGGCCCGGGACGGTTTACCTTCCGAGATCGGACGGGATCGGGGGCGTTCGGTCCGGTATGGCCGTAGGCACCCGGCCCCCGCGCCTCCTCGCCCGCTTTCCCCTGCCGACGCCCGGGCCTGCCGCACGGTGAGCCCCGGTCGGACTGCCCCCCTGCGGCAGGGCCCCCGTCTCTCGCGGGCCCGGTCCTTTTTTCCTTCTCGAGCTCCGGGGCCCGGGCTGGCCGCCAGAGCCCCTCCGCCCGCCCGCCCTCCCCGGCGTCGGGGAAAATATTGTCCCGGACATCCAGTGCGCCCTGATCCTGTCAGCCGGGGGGGGGGGTGGGTGGGTGGAGGGGGGGCAGTCCCTCGCTGCGGCCGGGGAGGGTGAGCCCAGGGCGGCTTGCCTGCCGTCCGAGTCCCCTCTCGGCCACCAGGTCAACCCCGAGCCGAAAGGGCTGAAAAATTTTCAGAGTCCCCTCCCGGGCACCAGGTCAACCCGTGGAATCGAACGGGTTCGCCTGCTGGCCGGTTCGCTTCCCGGCCACCAGGTCAACCCGTAGGTTTGAACGGGCACGCCCGGTGGCCGCTTTCCCGTCCGGTCACCAGGTCAACCCGGATCTCCCTCCTTCCCTGGGCGCCCCCTCCTCGGAGGCGTCAGGTTCCATTTTCTTTTTCCCCCCAGACTTCCAGGGGCCCGATCCAGTCGGCCGGGAGGCAGTCCCTCGCTGCGGCCGGGGTGGGTGAGGCCAGGGCGGCTTGCCTGCCGTCCGAGTCCCCTCTCGGCCACCAGGTCAACCCCGAGCCGAAAGGGCTGAACATTTTTCAGAGTCCCCTCCCGGGCACCAGGTCAACCCGTGGAATCGAACGGGTTCACCTGCTGGCCGGTTCGCTTCCCGGCCACCAGGTCAACCCGTAGGTTGCCGACGGGGCTAGCCAGTGGCCGGTTTGCTTTCCGGCCGCCAGGTCAACCCCTAGGTTTGAACGGGCACGCCCGGTGGCCGCTTTCCCGTCCGGTCACCAGGTCGACCCGGATCTCCCTCCTTCCCTGGGCGCCCCCTCCTCGGAGGCGTCAGGTTCCATTCTTTTTTCCAGACTTCCAGGGGCCCGATCCAGTCGGCCGGGAGGCAGTCCCTCGCTGCGGCCGGGGAGGGTGAGCCCAGGGCGGCCTGGTCCATGTCTCTAGTGGGCCCGATCCTTTTTTGGGGTGTTTTTTTTTTTTTTTCCGAGCTCCGGGGCCCGGCCCGCCCGGGCAGCCCTCCTCGGAGGCGTGGGGCGGATTTCCCCCCCCCCCCCCCAGACTTCCAGGGGCCCGATCCTGTCGGCCGGGAGGATGTCCCTCGCTGCGGCCGGGGAGGGTGAGCCCAGGGCGGCCTGCTTGGCGGCCGGGTCCATGTCTCTAGTGGGCCCGATCCTTTTCTTCCCTTTTCCGGCTCCGGGGCCCGGGGTGGCCGGGTAGCCCTCCGCGGTGGCGTCGGCAAATTTTTTTAAAAAATCAGACTTCCGTGGGCCCGATCCTGACGGCCGGGAGGCAGTACCTCGCTGCGTCCGGGGACGGTGAGACGCTCGGCCACCGGGTCAACCCGGAGGAAGCGGGCTGGGGGAAAAAAAAAAAAAAAAAAAAGTTTTCCAAGTCTGAAAAATTTTCAAAGTCCCCTCCCGGCCACCGGGTCAACCCCTTTGGAGCGAATGGGTTGACCTGACGGCCGGTCGTCTCGCGGATGTCCGGAAGGGGTCGCCCAACGCCGTCTCGGCCGACCGAGGGAACCACGAGGTGGCGCCCGGTTCCAGTTTCGTACCGCCGAAGGCGGGGCTTTGGCTTTTTCGACCCGTCTTTCGAGGACTGTGTGCGGAGATTTGTGAGGACAGGTTTTTCAGAGCCTGTGAGAACCGGAGCTCAGCCTAGGGGATCAATCCGAGTATTGTACCCGACCCTGCCCGGCGTGGGAGGGGGGGAACGGGCACGTTTGAGGGCGGAGGCCAGCACCCACCCGGCCCTCCGCCGAGACGGCCCGCTTTTCCCGGCTCTTAGCTCACGGGCCCCGCAGCGGCCGGGAGCCGAGCTCCGAGTGTCGGCGCCCCCCCGGAGGGAGGGGGGGCCCGCTCCTCTCGCGCCCGCCGATCGATGTGGCGC
>NW_026530211.1:5000-7500 GCF_027887155.1 Malaclemys terrapin pileata | reverse complement strand
GTGGCCGCGGGGCGGGGGGATTCGGGGCGGTCCTGCGGGCCGGCGGCCGGGAGGGTCCGGGCCAGTCCGCCCCATGCCCGGGGTCTCCCCCAGCGGCTTCGGTGGGTCCTCCGCGGAGGAAGCCGGGTGGGGAGCCGGACCCCAGGCGCCCAGACCCGTGACCTGCGGCCGCGACCTCCGACTCGGCAGGAGCGACGAGGGGCTTTCCGGCCCGTCCCCCCCCTCTCCTTCCTCCCCAGAAAAGGAGAGAGAGCTGGCTCGGACCGGGAAAAGCTGCCTACGGCACCTGGGATTCCCAGGCGGTCACCCATCCAAGTACTAGCCAGGCCCGGGACGGTTTACCTTCCGAGATCGGACGGGATCGGGGGCGTTCGGTCCGGTATGGCCGTAGGCACCCGGCCCCCGCGCCTCCTCGCCCGCTTTCCCCTGCCGACGCCCGGGCCTGCCGCACGGTGAGCCCCGGTCGGACTGCCCCCCTGCGGCAGGGCCCCCGTCTCTCGCGGGCCCGGTCCTTTTTTCCTTCTCGAGCTCCGGGGCCCGGGCTGGCCGCCAGAGCCCCTCCGCCCGCCCGCCCTCCCCGGCGTCGGGGAAAATATTGTCCCGGACATCCAGTGCGCCCTGATCCTGTCAGCCGGGGGGGGGGGTGGGTGGGTGGAGGGGGGGCAGTCCCTCGCTGCGGCCGGGGAGGGTGAGCCCAGGGCGGCTTGCCTGCCGTCCGAGTCCCCTCTCGGCCACCAGGTCAACCCCGAGCCGAAAGGGCTGAAAAATTTTCAGAGTCCCCTCCCGGGCACCAGGTCAACCCGTGGAATCGAACGGGTTCGCCTGCTGGCCGGTTCGCTTCCCGGCCACCAGGTCAACCCGTAGGTTTGAACGGGCACGCCCGGTGGCCGCTTTCCCGTCCGGTCACCAGGTCAACCCGGATCTCCCTCCTTCCCTGGGCGCCCCCTCCTCGGAGGCGTCAGGTTCCATTTTCTTTTTCCCCCCAGACTTCCAGGGGCCCGATCCAGTCGGCCGGGAGGCAGTCCCTCGCTGCGGCCGGGGTGGGTGAGGCCAGGGCGGCTTGCCTGCCGTCCGAGTCCCCTCTCGGCCACCAGGTCAACCCCGAGCCGAAAGGGCTGAACATTTTTCAGAGTCCCCTCCCGGGCACCAGGTCAACCCGTGGAATCGAACGGGTTCACCTGCTGGCCGGTTCGCTTCCCGGCCACCAGGTCAACCCGTAGGTTGCCGACGGGGCTAGCCAGTGGCCGGTTTGCTTTCCGGCCGCCAGGTCAACCCCTAGGTTTGAACGGGCACGCCCGGTGGCCGCTTTCCCGTCCGGTCACCAGGTCGACCCGGATCTCCCTCCTTCCCTGGGCGCCCCCTCCTCGGAGGCGTCAGGTTCCATTCTTTTTTCCAGACTTCCAGGGGCCCGATCCAGTCGGCCGGGAGGCAGTCCCTCGCTGCGGCCGGGGAGGGTGAGCCCAGGGCGGCCTGGTCCATGTCTCTAGTGGGCCCGATCCTTTTTTGGGGTGTTTTTTTTTTTTTTTCCGAGCTCCGGGGCCCGGCCCGCCCGGGCAGCCCTCCTCGGAGGCGTGGGGCGGATTTCCCCCCCCCCCCCCCCAGACTTCCAGGGGCCCGATCCTGTCGGCCGGGAGGATGTCCCTCGCTGCGGCCGGGGAGGGTGAGCCCAGGGCGGCCTGCTTGGCGGCCGGGTCCATGTCTCTAGTGGGCCCGATCCTTTTCTTCCCTTTTCCGGCTCCGGGGCCCGGGGTGGCCGGGTAGCCCTCCGCGGTGGCGTCGGCAAATTTTTTTAAAAAATCAGACTTCCGTGGGCCCGATCCTGACGGCCGGGAGGCAGTACCTCGCTGCGTCCGGGGACGGTGAGACGCTCGGCCACCGGGTCAACCCGGAGGAAGCGGGCTGGGGGAAAAAAAAAAAAAAAAAAAAGTTTTCCAAGTCTGAAAAATTTTCAAAGTCCCCTCCCGGCCACCGGGTCAACCCCTTTGGAGCGAATGGGTTGACCTGACGGCCGGTCGTCTCGCGGATGTCCGGAAGGGGTCGCCCAACGCCGTCTCGGCCGACCGAGGGAACCACGAGGTGGCGCCCGGTTCCAGTTTCGTACCGCCGAAGGCGGGGCTTTGGCTTTTTCGACCCGTCTTTCGAGGACTGTGTGCGGAGATTTGTGAGGACAGGTTTTTCAGAGCCTGTGAGAACCGGAGCTCAGCCTAGGGGATCAATCCGAGTATTGTACCCGACCCTGCCCGGCGTGGGAGGGGGGGAACGGGCACGTTTGAGGGCGGAGGCCAGCACCCACCCGGCCCTCCGCCGAGACGGCCCGCTTTTCCCGGCTCTTAGCTCACGGGCCCCGCAGCGGCCGGGAGCCGAGCTCCGAGTGTCGGCGCCCCCCCGGAGGGAGGGGGGGCCCGCTCCTCTCGCGCCCGCCGATCGATGTGGCGCTGACGTTCGCGACGGGAAGGGCCCTTCGCGGGCCGGCACCCCAACCGCGGGGCCGTCCGGTGTT
>NW_026530210.1:0-23794 GCF_027887155.1 Malaclemys terrapin pileata | reverse complement strand
TAGCTTACTGGTGAAATCTAAAGATGTACTGGTTTCTTTGATAAAGGGATCGAGAAGGATAAATCCTACCCTACCAATCAATCCTGAACATTTTGCAGATCTGGTTCAGATAAAATGGTTCCATGTGAATGCAAATTGGTAATTTTTTGACAGAATATAAACACAGCTTGTGTGTTGCACATTTTATTTTTTGTTTTTTTATTAATATACAGATCAAAACATGTCTCAGAATGATCTTTACTGAGGGATAACTGACAAAGATAAACAGAGACAGAACAAAATATGATATGATATGAGAAAAGAAAGACATTACACTCCAAAGTCAACCCCGGAAAAGTTTAAGTACAAAGCCAAGCATGATCTTGATTCACAAGGGGACCTAAGGCACCTAACTCCAACATTAGGTGCCACTGGCATTCACAAAGCCACCTCTCAGCTGCCTAACCCTGTAGATGCCTAAATTCCCCACACTCCTAAGTTTCCATCCCAAAGTCCCCCAGGTGCTTATGTTTCTGCCAGTAGGGCACAAACAGCAACTTTAGTCTCGACACTGCTGAGCAGCTCAGCGCTTGACGCACAACTCAGCCCCAGTGGATTTTACAAACCAGGTACATGTCGACGCTGCAGCTGGGAGCCAGGGGGTCGGTCAGGCTTGTGCGTGGGTGAGTAACACATGCTGCAATATCCACATGCTGTTATCAGCGCACTAGCTCAAGCGATGCTAGGACATGTCAGTTTACCCAGGCTGGGAGACACATGCCCAGCTGCAGTGTGGACATGCCTTAGGTGTTTCCCTACCTATCTTGCCCTATCCAGTAGGTGGGCTTAGAGGCTGCCTAAGAAAACACCTGCTGCATAAGACACAGCCAAGAAGAAGGAGTTGGTGATACCTGTGCCCCTATAGCTTAGTCTCACCCAGAATGAGGGATCTGGGTTCAAGTCTCCATTCTGCCTGATTCACAGCAAGGACTAGAAACCAGGTCTCCCACCTGTCTTTTGGCCCATGGACCAGTCAAGTACTTTGTACAAAGTGGACCAGGAGAGATTGAGACACACACCCCAGCATGCCCCCCTCTAGCCCAGTGGCTAGGGCACTCATCTGAGAAGAGGGAGACCTGGTTTCATGTCCCTGCTGCGAATCAGGCAGTATGGGGATTTGAACCCAGGTCGCCCACCTCCTGCATGAGTGCTCTAACCACAGACACGTGGACCACAGACATTGTCTCCTTCTTGGCTGTGTCTTATGAGGGGCCCACTCTGTATTAAGTTTGATATAAATTAAGTTAGTTTGGCCTATTGTTCATGTGAATGAAATGTTGCAGCACACTGCTTTGCCAGTCTTCCAACTGCCATCCCACACTGCTTTGCGGCTGTCCATTACTGACTTGAGGTTACCTGCATGCCCTACAACGCTCTGGGGTCTAATTGACTGGATGTCCCCTCCCTGGGTTTAAAAATTGGCAAGGAGCCAGACTTTGGCCGGTTGCACCTGAGTTCAAATATAGCAGCATTGCTGCAATATTATTTCAGAAGCCTTAAACACGCCTGGAGCTGTGCCCAGACCCTGGCTCTCATCGACGTTTAGGGAGAAGCATTTGTGCAGGATGCTCTTTTGGCCAGCCACTGGAATAAAGATCTGTTTGTGAACACTACTAAGCAGCTGCCCATGAGGGGTCACAACAGGGATGCTGATGGATAAAGATCAAACAGCTCTGGGAAGAATCTCAGAGAGGGGGGGGAAAAATCAGAAATATATTTAACAAAATGATGGCACAGCCTTTCTGTGGTTGATTTTTGTTCCTACTCCCACAGCCACAGCACCTGCAGTGGCCAGACCCACAAGGACAAGGTCTTTTATCGACAGCTGAGCAGCTGGCTACTTTGAGGGAGAAGAAATGGAAAACAGGATGAAATGTTTGCAGACCTCACTGCAGATTCTTCCAAACCCTGAAAACAATGGAGAGGGTGAACTTGAGGTCAGAGGAGGAAAAAGAAATGGAGCTATCCAGAGACGGTGTTGGAGTGGCCAGAGACAGCATTACCAAGGCACAGGCCAGAATGCTCTGCTGTACCACATGCTGTTAGCAGGCCCACAATCCAGTGCCCAAAACCAGGGCCCAGCCATGTTCTGCAGCCCCTGGACAACACAGAGTACTGGGAGCACCAGCTACTTTCTGTACCCCGGCAGCAGAGATCCCAGAGGCCATTCCCCTACAGGCCCAGCTCAGGGCAGTGAAAGCAGTTGCACCTGGAAGCCCAGCGGACCGAACGGGAGGACTGTAAATTGGTAGTGCGCATTCTTCACCACAAACCTGAGGTACTTCCTGTGCATTTGGGCGATCGTGTTATGAAAGTACATGTCCTTCAAGTCAAGGGCGGCATACCAGTCTGCTGTATCCAATGAGGGAATGATGGAGGCCAGAGAGACCATGCGGAACATTGTAGGGGTATATGCTCACAATGGCCTGTTGATTGGATATACAGAGTTGCAGTTCCCCTGTGGAGTAAACCTTTCACCCGAAAAGGTCTAATTTTTTGGCGTCCCTATTCTTGGGCAGAGGGTCTTGAAATCGTTGTCTCTCCCACTGGTAAGCGGCATCCACCACCAGGGAATCAGGCTGGGGGTGGGAATAGAGATGTTCATAGCCCTTGGAGGGCACAAAGTACTGGCACTCATTGCGCTTGGCTGTAGGAGGCAGCGAGGCCAGGGTCTGCCAAAGGGTCTTGTTCATGTCCGTTATTGTTTTTATTAGCGGTAAGGCGATACGGGCAGGGCTGGAGAGAGCCAGGATGTCCACCATAGGGTCCGCATCATGCACAGCTTCCTCTGCCTTAATGCCCAGACTTTGGGCAACCCATGCGCAGCAGCTGCTGTGACACTCTGGAGTCCCCCACAGCTGGGGCTACTAATGTGCCTGCTAGGGCCTCATCTGGTGAGGAGGAAGAGGAGACCACCGGGGTAGGTGGTTGCTCCCTACTGTCCCCACCTGAGGGATCTCTTGGCCCAGAGGGAAAAACAGAGGGCTGGCCTGGTCCCACAGGTCCCGCAAAAGGCATGGGTGTTGGTGCCGGCGTCGGACCCCGTACCGGTGCCAGCATCTGGTGCGGCATGAGCATCGGGGTTCCTGTGGGCACCATGGCAGCTGGCGCCAATGACAGAGGTAGTATCGGTGCCAGTGCCGAGGCTATATCTTGTGCAGAGGCTGCAATACGGATGCCTGTTACCTCTAGTGTTGAAGCGGTCGGATGCGGTGCCGCAGTCGGTGCTGGTGTGAGAACGGTGCCGCAGGTGCCAGCGTTAACACCTGAGGTGCTGGCTCTGGTGCCAACCATGGCGGGACGAACATCGTGAAGGCCACTGATGCTGTACCCGAGTGGGATCCCTGGCTCTGACCCTGGGCTTGATGGAAGGCCAACGGAGTCCAAAAAGGCCACTGCTGTGGATTTTGCCACTGAGGGGCCCACTGCATCGGGTGGGACCGCCTATGGTGCCGTGAGGAGGATCTTCTGCTCCTGTTATAGTCGGAGCAGTACGAGTCCGACTCCAACTCCGAGTAGGAGGATCAGGGTGGTGCTGCTTCTCTCAAGGTAGACCGTCAAGACTCAGGGAACCGACTACGCTCTCTGGATGGCAGAGCTAGCCAAGGCAATGGGGATCGTGTGCCATCATCGCCGGCTGTCACTTAGAGATCACGGGGGGTCGAGATGAGACCTGCGGTGCCAGGATGCTCTCCTGTCTTGGTGGCAAGAATGGCGCCGTGAGCCTCAAGAGGTCCTGTGCCACCTCAAAAGCCTCAGGGTGGACGGGAGCGGTAGATACTCCAATGGGTGCGGTGAGCGAGATGGGCCCAGACTCGACTGCCTTGCTTGGGCAGGAGTCAATGTGGCCCCACTTTGAGTCCCCGAGCCATGGCCCGACTGAAGTGCCACTGGTGGCTGGTCCCTGGGTTTTGCTGAGAGAGATCAACCTCTCTCTGACCTCTTTCTTCTGCGTCAGCGATTGGGACCAGTGCCCAAGGTTCAAAAGACCCCGAGAGGCTCCATGACAGTGCCTAGCTTCCTTGCCGGCATCTTTCTTCAGCATCGGGTCCTTTGAAGATGGCTCCAGAGCGCTCCACACTGAAGACGACATGGGTCCGACTGAGGTCGGAGAGCTGCCTCCATAAGGAGGATTTTGAGATGCTGTTTCCTCTGCTTGATGGTTTTCGGTCGGAACCCCCAACAGAACTTGCAGCCATCTTTCTGGTGACCCTCACCAAGGCAGCTTAAGCAGGAGGTGTGTGGGTCACTTTTCAGCATGCACTAAGCACAGATTTGGCAAGTCTTAAAGTCCAGGGATCACAGCATTCCCTGGTAACAAATCGGGAAGGAAACAGGGGGAGCAGAACCCCCTGTAACTAAAGCTTATAAGGAAAACTACTAAACTAACTATATTAACTGGTGGAAACTAATTATGGACAGCATATAGAGTACTGCTAATCCACTTGCCGAAGCAAAAGAAGAGAAAGGGCAGTTCCTGCTACCGTCACTGGTGGTAAGAAGGAACTGAGGGGGTGCAGGATCAGCAGGACTCTATACTGAACGCCCCATAAAGGCACGACTCCAGGGGTGCCCAGCTCAACCCTACGGTTGCTGTTAGGGAGGAAATCTTCCAGTTACTGTGCACGCGGCACGCACACACCTGATTGGAATTGACATGAACAAGCACTCGAAGAAGAACTTGGAGTTCCAACACTCAACATCAGAAGACCCAAGAACAAGAAGAGGCAGAGTTGAAGCATATACCCATCTGTGAATTGGAGCCCCTCTCCCCTCACTGTTGTGTTCTGCCCTCCACTGCACAGCTTTATTTCGGTGCAAGGATTATTTCTGGCTGTTATACAATAGACTGTTTAATAATAAAAACCATTAAAAATTCATTCATAAAGCTAGCAATGCATTTTTACATGGAACATCTGTACATTTAGCACAAGTCACATATCAGGGCACAGACTAAAGATAAATGAGTGACACAACATGCCACTTCTACAACCCACGAAAGAGACCGCACTGCTCACAATCCAACCCTCCACCCAGAAACACGCACGCACACACACACACATGCTCCCCGGGCTAGCGGCTGGATGTACAGCTGCAGACTTTCAGGCTTCTGGCTCAAAGTAAGAAAACTGGCATCCCTGCCAATATTGCCCTGGCTGTTTTTAGTTTTTAGGGGTGCACTGCTGGCACCTCAACCCACTGACCAAATCGCTGCAACTCAACCTCCCCTCCATTGCCAAGGTTTTCTCCCTTAGTCTCACAAATATTGTGCAAAATACAATACACAGCTATAATCTCAGGCAAGTTTTTTTTCTGCAGCTTCCAGCCCATTCCGCAAACAGCGCCACCTTCCTTTCAGACGGCCAATCACACACTCCACTGTCATTCTGTAACTATGAGGCAGTAGTTGAACAGTTCCTCCCTTCTGTCCAAGCGGCCTGTGAAAGGATTCATTAACCAGGGAGGCAGACGGGTCTCTGAGGATAACCAGAGCAATCTCCACCCCATTCATGTCCATAGTGATCCTGGGGCAAACTGTCCTTTATTCATCCAAGTCAACAGAGCCAAGTTGTGAAAGATCCTAGCATCGCGGACCCTTCCAGACCACCCAGCATTTATGTTTGTGGTCAGCCAGGCCTTGGAGCACCCACTGAGAAACACCACTTCTGTTTATAAATTCTGAGCCCTGATGGAGGGGCAAATAATAGGCACATAGGTCCCATCAATTGCCTCAATACAGTTTGGGAGCCACCTATGAGCAAAGCTGTCAATCACCTGTGCATTCCCAAGATTCATAATCCAGTTCAACGGTACCTTCTGCATGGCACAACATACCTGCATGACAATGGTCCCAACAGTCTATCTCCCTATGTCAATTTGGTTGGCTACAGACTGGTAACATTTGGGAGTAGCCAGCTTCCAGATGGTAGTGGTGACCTGTTTCTCAATGGGGATGGGGCACTACAGCTCCAGGGCTGGTTTAGCACGTTTCAACAACGGTTGCCTTCGCCATCCTGAAATTCTCTCGCTACTGCTAGTCATCCCTAGTCTGCAGAACAACCCTCTCCCACCAATCAATACTGGTTTCCTGAACCCAGAAACAATGATGCACATGGAGCTGCTCCATGAACAGCTCCTATAGTTGCTTGGTTTCATTTTCATCCCACTTCCTCTGCTGCGGCTGGAGGACCTACCGCTGCTGCCACATCATCCACTCGGTGGTGTGGCGAGCAAAAACCAAAACCCAAGTCACTAGTTTTGAGAACTAGAATACATCCCAAGCAGCCTCTGCATATTTGTGGTTGCCAGCATAGTGGTGCAGAGCATTGGGTCCATGCTGGCTGATAGCAATTCGAAAACACTGTTAAACCACCAGATGGAGAGAGAGGAATCATGGGGTATAATTCCAAAGAAATCCCAAGTCCCACAATTCCACTGGCTTCTACTATGCATTCCACAATGGGCAGTGAGAGAGATCCCAGAACGCATGCTGCTCATAGCAAAGCAAAGGACCATGGGATACCCTCTGAGAATGCCACACATTTGTGTATACAATGAAACGAATTGAAGGAGGGCACCATCGTTCCATGCACGCCTTATTAGTGAGGCTTGGTCTTTGCACATTAGTTAACATACATCAAAAAGCTGCAAGTCAAACCCCTCGTCCCCCACCCCAGGTAGACAAGCCCTAAATTCTCCTCCTCTTAAGTGAATTAGGGCCACTTTACCCCTGAATCAAAGCATCCGTGTAGGGGGAGGGGAGTTAACGTGCTTTAATGTGCATGCATTGACTTCACACCTGTAGTTGATTAACCTAACTTTCCTGCAGCTTGGTCCACTCTTAAAAGTTAGGTTGAGGTAGCTATGCTGACCTACCCCCAATGTAAAGTCAGCTAAGTTGACGGAAGAATGCTTCCATCAACGTAGCTAATTTCATTCAGATAGGTGGGTCCCTACACCAATGGAGAAACCCCTTCCATTGGTGTAGGCTGTGTCTACACTACAGGGCTATGCCAGCAGAACTAAACCGACATAGCTCTGCCAGTCTAATCTCCAACATGTAAATGCAGCCTCAATGTCCCACTATAGACATGCTACTACTTGGCTCCAGAGCTCACTCAGAGCCGTTAAAGAGATGTCTTTCAGGCCAAGTCAGGCAACATCCTAGGTAGGGGATGAGTACTGTGCTTATGAGTTGCTGACACAGAGTGTTACTCGGGACAGCTGACAGCTTGTGCTACATCTGTCTCTACAACTGCTACTGACATTGCAGAGTCAGCAATACCAGCCTCCTCCTTTTAGCACTGGATATGGAAAGGAAAGATCAGATGAGGGAGCAGAGGGCGTTAAGGGAAACGTTTACTTATCTGCATCTCTTATCCATCTTTTCCTCTTTATTATGGTTTGCTTTATCTTTGTTTCCAACAGTTCACCCTTTCCCCTTTGTTATTATTTACAGCAGTGTTATTAATGGGCCTAAATCAAAGATCAGATCCCCACTGCACTAGCCAGTAATTTTGCACTGCTTTGATCCAAACAAGCCAGCTAAACTGGTTGTTGATGCCTCACTAAAGGCACTAACCACTGCTGGTGCTTCAATTGTCTGTGTTTCTCATAGCTGGGCATGAAAGATTATGGCTGTTAATTAGAGTTCCAAAGAGACCATATATCCATAACTAGATACAATCAACTCAGGATTGAATAAGGACTGGGAATGGCTGAGCCATTACAAACACTGAATCTATCTCCCCTTGTAAGTATTCTCACACTTATTATCAAACTGTCTGTACTGGGCTAGCTTAATTATCACTTCAAAAAAAATTTTTTCTCGTATTTAATTGGCCTCTCAGAGTTGGTAAGACAACTCCCACCTGTTCATGCTCTCTGTATGTGTGTATATATATCCCCTCAATATATGTTCCACTCTATATGCATCCGAAGAAGTGGGCAGTAGCCCACGAAAGCTTATGCTCTAATAAATTTGTTAGTCTCTAAGGTGCCACAAGTACTCCTGTTCTTTTTGCATATATCCATAGAAGCCACTGTGTAAAAAGCCTGCGATTCGAGCTTCCCTCAGAACACACATACAGCTATTGAGATTACAAAGGTACCAGTTACCCTAAGCCAGGCGCTGAACAAAACCTTAGTCATGGCAGATGCACGATCTAGTGTGTATTAACCAGACACTGAGGGTAGCATGGAAAATGGAGAAGCAATGGGCACACACTTACTGATCATCTACCAATCTCTACTGAGAAAGCAGATCTGTAAGTTGTCAAAAGTGTAACACTTGAGCAATGGAGTGAAGCCAGGAGAAGTCTCCTCCCCAGTATATTGTCACTGGTGTGCTGTAGCTCTGTCATGCTCTGCATTGCTAGCTCATGCAGGGGAGTATGACGTTAGATGTTCCCTTGCTCCCCTGCTTGGGGTACCGGCGCTGCTGGTTTGTGCATACCCAGAGAGCCGTCACTGTAGCCTGCACAATATATGCTTAAAATGCTATGTGAATTACATTCAGGAATCACTGCCACCCACTGCTAAATTGCAGTCATCAGTGCCTGGATACCACAGTGCCTGCACTACGCTAGTCAGATCAGACCATCTCTGGGGTGAAACTCAAGAGTTGCTTAACGGTATACAACACAGTTTGAGAGAATCTAAAGAATACTGTATCTACTTGAAACTGCAGAGGGACATTAAGATGGCTGAATGCAGGTACTATAAGCTGGAAATTGGCCAGGGCTTCTGTGGACAACAATCCTATGCTTATGAAAATGGATCACTAACAACCACAAATAGTCAGGATCTGTTTTATATGGGCCCGATCCAAGTCGACTGAAATCAAAAGGAGTTTGAGCTCAAGAGCTTTGAATCAAGCTTTACCTCCATCCAGGCACGTTACTGACTCAGAGGGAACATGACTACAGAATTATTAAAAACTTATGATAACATCATGTTTCTTCCTTTCCTGTTGCTGGCCTGCGTTTAGGAAGCCCTCCATCTTCCCTCACCAATCAAGAAAGGTCCCGGCTTGAAGGTTAAGGACCAGAGATCTAAAAATTGTCATCCCTTTAGTTAGTGATTAGAATTTGACTGAGATTCACAGTTACTTTCATACCATATTAGGAGAATTATTTAATATCACTATATAGCCAGGACTTAACATTTGAGTAGACCTGAAATGCCTGGGCCCTTTTCTAAATGAAAGTGTCATTATTGATTGAGTGCATTAGGTAGCTTTATAACCAATGGCCCTAATGTTTATCCTGGGCATTTTATCAGACAATGCTTAGGCTAATTCTTTCTCTTATTAATAGCAAGAAGCCAGCTGTTTGAATAGAAAACAAATAAATCTTTGTGATAAAATCCCACCTAGCAGCAATATTGGCAGAAGTATAAAGTAATATTTCTGTTTTGCACATAAAAAGCCTAAACCAGAAACATTTTGACAATAATGAACTGCAATTATCGAGTTCAGAGCTTCTAGAGCTGTGTGAATGAAAATGAATGAAATGTAAACGGAGAAAGAAATATTGTAACTGAATGGAAAACATCTCCCCCCTCCCCCAAGTATAAATCCCTTGCCTTTCTTTAGAGAAAAATAGTAAGGTTGCAGCATGAATAAAATCAATCCAAGCATTTTTAACAAATATTATGCGAGAACAGAACTCCTGTGAGGGCTCAGGAAGGCTGGTTTGGAACGCATTCCCTTTGAAAATCACTAGCTAGAGCCACACCGTCTTGCTTTGGCTTAGTAAAAATATAAGCTTCAGTAACAATTTAAGGATAGGATGTTTGTTTTATTACAATTGTGTATTGTTATGTTAATGTCAGATGACGGATTTATTTCTATATGTTTGAAAATGTGTATAACTTAAGGCTAAGTGAAATAGTAAGAGCAGTTGATCACTAGCAGAGTAGCTCTACTTTTTCATTCCAGTTTCAGAGCATCCATGGCTGGGGGGAAGGCAAGAGAACTGGAGGATTCTAGATACAGGTTGATATTGTGAAAGATGTACACTGATCTTGGGAAAAATCGCAAGTAGCTGGAAATTGAGCCAGCGTTAGAATTATTATCTACAAAATAATTTTCTCCCCTAAGAGTCCTGTAACCAACTCCTCTCCATGATGGTCCTATTGCTATGTATGGGGCTAGGATTAAGATCTGGGGAAGGGTCAACAGGGTGATTATTTGGGGCATCCCCAGACTTCACTGTCTCACTTGATATAAAAAATTCAGAGGGGTATCTCTCTACAGATCCCCACTACACTCCTGCAGGCTCGTGTTCAGTTTCTGAAACAGATCTCCGAGCGTAAGGATGGCTTGAGGCACTGCACAGGAACTGAGGAGTTCCGTCTCCAAATACTGCCACAGAGTGGAGATCAAATTGTGCAGGTGAGGAAAAACGCTGGCTATAAACAAAGAGAGCTTAACATGGCTTGGTCTACACATAAAGTTGCACTGTTTTAACTAAATTAGAGTAATGTCACAGCCCATTAAACCACTGCAATTTCTGTTTATAGTCAAGCTCTATGCTTGCACAACAATGGGCATGCTTTAAAGTAAACTGATTAGAAATATCCCCTTCAAATACCTTAATTCTCTTACTACTGAAATTCTGGAACAGCAAAGGGTTGTTCTTACTTCTGTGGGGCAGTTATTCAAATTCAGTTTTGGACATGATACATTCTTTGAATGCAGGTTTCCAGATTAGAAATATGTGTGCTATGAAAGTCCTGAATGTGTGCTACCAAAGATGTGCTATCAAAGTCCTGAATCCAAGAGAAAATAAATTGTAATAAACAGTATATGCCATGTGCAAATTAACAGAAATGTTAATGTGTGCTATTTGAGACATTCCAAATGGCTGCATGTCCAGCAACATGCTTGAGATAGTGATGCAGACTACCTAAGACATATCTCATTCTCCACACCTGTATTTATGGTTGGCCAGGTTCATCTAAAATTGAAATTGGCCTCAACCAAAAACTCCAAGTGAATTTTTGAGGTTTAAAGGAAGGTAGCTTTTGTAATTACTTTGACGTTTGACTCAAAATATTTCCATACTTAGCCATAACAAACAAAAAGTTACTGTCCTTGGGGTATTTCCAGTGATCAAAAAGAAAAATGCCAGAAATCCTAGGCTTGCCAGATTAAATTCTTAGGTCCTCAGTTCTCCAATTCTCTCCATAAAAAGAACAGGAGTACTTGTAGCACCTTAGAGACTAACAAATTTATTAGAGCATAAGCTTTCGTGGACTACAGCCCACTTCTTCGGATGGGCTGTAGTCCACGAAAGCTTATGCTCTAATAAATTTGTTAGTCTCTAAGGTGCCACAAGTACTCCTGTTCTTTTTGCGGATACAGACTAACACGGCTTCTACTCTGAATTCTCTCCATGTTTCACTGAGGCTTTTCATGGGTGCAGGAGTCTACCTGTCTGGATCAAATTTCACGATCATAGCCCCATTTTGCAGATTCAGTAGTTTTCAATGATCCAGAGAAAGCATCTACGCTCGGGTATTTGTCACTACCACTAAATCTCACCACTGCCAAAGCTTTCTGGAATTCTTCCACACATCACAAGTATTTGCATGAAATTTTGATAGAAACATGAGGACAAGACATAGTATAAAAGTGTCTAACAATATTGATATGTAATGTGATTATATACTAGAGAGCAAATAAGCGAACTTGCACCAGAACTAAACACTTGTGAAAATTCCAACCTAACTGTTCCCAATAGCATCTATAGGAAGACTACCATTGATTTCAAGATGGGAGTACTTATGAGAATTCCATCCAGAAAGAATTCTAATGTATTGTTGCTGTCTTAGAAGATTAAGTTAAAAGTAACTGGCAACCCTCCAACATATGGGTTTAAGAAACTTTAAAGACTTGAGACAAAAGCAAAAAATTCATTTTTCCCCTCCCACCTCCTCCCATTAACATAGAATCCTCTCCATTTTACTGGTCTCTCCCTTTTTCATTGCTACTCATGACTTTGCTGGCTAAATGCATCTAATCATCCTATTCAAAGCAGACTGCTAGAGGGCTCTTGACAATTTTGGTGGTATTAGCAGTGGTTCCAATGGGAAACAGAAGAAACCTGGCTAAGAGGTCAGCATTTACCCACCTCAATCATCTTGACTTCAGGGATCAACTATGATTCTGAGCCTGATTCTGACAAAATAAAATATTTGTAAAGATACTATATTTTACTACATGCTTTGAATTCAGATCTTAGAAAAAAAATATGGCTGTGCTACTTATTAATAATTCAAACAAGTAAGCTCTGTCCTGGATAATTTTAAATGCTGTAACTGCTATAAAAAAAGAGCCAGAAATCTAGCAAAGACAAATATATTCATTAGATAGCAGCACCATCATTTTAGCTCACGTTCAGCAAATCCATTCATGGCATGTCATACTACACTGCTGAGGATACATCAGAATGTATTTTGCTATGCCAGCCAGTTAAAAATTTGTCCATTGAGTATTATATGGATCACACCGCTATTTTCACAACTATGGCTAAAATTTAAGAGAAAACATAATAGTTTTGTTTATTGTATTTATAAAATATGTCTTATAAAGGGAAAGGAGGATTCTAATTGAAGATCTCACTCTGCGGATGTCTGGTATAAATTAATGAATTAGGAATACATTAATTGCTGTATTTACAGGACACAACATTAATGTTACAAAGTGAAGTTCTCAAAAAAATTAGGGAATGCCAGAATTAAGGTTGATTGTGAACCTTAATTTATCTCTCTTGTGCATATACATTATGCAACATTCTAATTACAAGCTCACATCCTAGGTTTTTTTTCCTTTTTGAGGGGGCAGTAATTCAGGTGAGTTGGCACATATTGCATTGCATCACCAGTGACTGAAGAAGTCACATTTTCATTGAAATGCATCTGTGTTTCCCAGTAGAAGCTAATGAGAATGTTTTTAAACAACTAATTAATGCTACTTTTTCATTTTAGAATGAGTGGACTGAAGTTAAACCCGCATCATAATTAGAGGCAGCAGGTAGCACTGAAGAGAGATGCTTTGATATACTTCAATATGCCTTTTATGTAATACTCATGAGTATATGGGAGAAACTCTGAAAAAGGAATGAAACTCCAACAGATGGGGCAGGCCAAGGAAGAGGAGGAAACCTAACTCAGCACAAGAATTTAGGATCCTGGGCTTCCACAATGAAAGAGCCACTTGAGAAAGTAGAAAAAAGGTGGTGCGTAACTTCCACTATCAACAAGGCTAGTTAATTCATTATTGATGTTAAAGTCCAGTGGACAATTCAAACAGCTGGCAAACTAGGAAGGTGTGTTATGCAAGGAAGGTACGCTAAAAAAATCCAGAATCCCTGCTAAGAAGGTTTAAATATATGAACAAGGACCACTTTTAGTACATGCTTAGCCATTGATGAGAGTCAACATTCATGTGCGGCACTCTGCCAAGTCTAACTATCTGGTCGGAGGCTCATTCATTTTGACTGTTTGTAGAGCACAATATCTCAGTATCTTTTTGCTCTCATCCATTTCAACCATTTCGGTTAGAGAGCCCTGCTGAGCATGTTACAGATGATGCCAACTGCAGCATTTTACTGTCACAATGGATGTAAAGTGACACCCAAACGACTACCCTGGGAAAAAGATGCTAGCAATTGTAGGCCTGGCTTGATGTAAGTAACTTGCCTCGTTTCTTAGTGGGCATGACTGGGAAGGTGAATGGAAGGTTAAGTTGTAAACAGGGGCTTAACAAGCAGTATGCTAGAATCAGGATATCTTGCTAGTTAAGATAAGCAGGAACACCCTGATGCTAGGGACAAAGGACAAAATAAACATTGAATATAAAGATCGTGTTCTACATGATCAGCGTAAGGACAGAGCATGCTGCACACGAATTGATTCCTGCAAAGTAACCAAGCCAATCCAGAAACATGTGATGCAATGTAATGTGTAAATGTATATAAAGGAAGAGGTTTTCTGCATAACTTTGGATGTGTGGTACACCCATACCCACCTCCCATGCTTGATTCTGACCAATTCGGTGGAGCATTGCTGTATGCCAAATAAAGGAACTTGGGTGATGAAATCTGGAGTCAAATGGAGTTTTTTAGATCCCAGAGAACTGGATGAAGTGTTCTCCCAGAACTGGACAAGGTATTCTGGATAAGCAGAATGAAAAGCCAACTGCAGTTACATCTCAGACAGAACTCAGAAATGGGATGCGGAGGTAGGTAGAATAGGGTGTGAGTGGGTGCATGGCTAAGAGCACACCCATGTTTAGCACTGGTTCAGATGAAAATGAACATTTTATTCTCCGCTGAAAATTTCAACACATTTTGCTTTTCCTTGAAAAAAAAATTTCCCAATAATTTGGGGGGGTTCCCATTAAAAAATAAATAAATTGGACATTAGATTCTGATGAATTTTCTGCACATAAAAAAAAGTCTAATTTTCTTGTCAAAAAGAGAGATCCTGGAAAGATCCCGGTTTACATCTGCTTCCTCATGAGTGTCACAGTCATCAGAACAGAGAGAAGGAGAAACTGGAACTGAGTGATAAGGTTGTGGCAAACAAACAAGCCACACAGAGAAACACTACAGTGACTGCAGAAATCGATGACAGGCCTCCACAGCTGCTCTTACACACACTCTAGCCAGAGTGAAGTGCGACGTACTGTTTAGGGCTTTTGTGCTGATCATTATTTCAGTATGTGAATAATAGATGAATGATAAAGCAAAAACATTCCCAGCCCATAAAGATTTTTATTTCATACTTCTCCCCTTTACTCTTGGGGACTGCCACAAGCAGATTAATCAAGAAAAAGCAAACATAATGAGGGAACCATATTCATTATATATATGGTAAACAAGAATCATAACCGAATAGAATCAGACCTAAAAATGTAAACTGATAAAATACAACTAATTTCTACTGCACAGTTACACAGCCTCTCCAACACTAAGAAGCCAGCGAAATCTTTGTACCTGAAATTGCTTCATAAGAATAGCATTTCTTGTTCTCACACTTTGAATGCTATTCCCACACTGCATATTGACTTGTCAATAAATCAAATATCTGCACCACAGGGGGAACATATTCTGGGGATGTGTCTGGAGATTAATTTTACCATTTCTGAAATCCTTCCGATCAAGAAAGAGTTTGGATTATTTCACCCATTCAAAGCTTTGCTTTAGAAGAGAAAAAGATTGCTGAAACAACGCAATTAGATTAGATATAGCATCTTCCATACAAACTGCATCTCAAAAAATATCTTAGAGGTCACTAATGAAGTTACAGAATCCACTAGAAAGGTACAGAAATTAAAGAACACAGACAGTGAAGAAATGTTTTCAAGTGGGAAAAATAAAAAGAAGTAGGTCCAGAAGGTAGGAGTTGCAAAAAAGAGGCTCTAGCATCAAACTGTGGTTAAAACTGCATGAAAGGAAAGAGGGAGGACGGTGGTGCTTAAATTAGTGGAAGCAACAGGGAGATGAGTAGAGGGAGAAATGGTGCATGAGTCGGTTTGGCTCAAGTCCATGGTGCATTTTAAAAGCTGAAGTGGAGCAGAAGGAAATTTGTTCTAAAGAATTATATAGGAAGCTTTTGAACAGTGTTAACTTGAATCTTGATATCAGAAGTCATCCATATGTATGTGCAGATTCTTGGATATTTCTAAAAAAAGAATGGAATGTAGATGACTACATGTGGTTAAGTTTGGATGCACATATACAGGGTATCCATTGGTATGCTTCTTTTAAACTCCAGCTTTAAAAGAAATTGAATGAGCTGATCTTCAGCATTTTCTCAACACAATTCTCACTCGTGAGTTTCCGTGCTGCAAGTACACAGGGCCGGCGCTTCCATTTAGGTGACCTAGGTGGTTGCCTATGGCGCCAGTATTTTGGGCGGCGGCGGCATTTTGCTGCCCTCGGTGGCAATTCGGCGGCGGGGGGTCCTTCCGCGCTCCAGGTCTTCGGCGGCAATTCTGCGGCGGGTCCTTCACTTGCTCCAGGACCCGCCGCTGAAGTGCCGCGAAGACCGGGAGCGCGGAAGGACCCCTGCCTAGGGCACCAAAAACCCTGGCACCGCTCCTGCAAGTACATAGTAAAACAATTAGGGCTGAACAGAAAACAAGAATTCTGCTTCACAAAAATGTGAAGTTTTCAAGTTTGTTTTCATTCCACAGCAGAATGAAAATGAGATCTTTAGATATTATTTTCCCTTCAAAACCCAAAAGATCCACTTCAGAACAGCTAAATAAAACACTCACTTGGGAGACCCAGGTTTATGTCCCAGTTCCAAATCAGTCAGAATAGGGACTTGGGTTTCCCACATCCCAGCTGCGTGCTCTAACCACTGGGCCATTCTGGAATAGGGCTCAGTCCCTCTCAAAATTCCATCCTAGACCTCAGAAACCTGCCTGATGAAAGTAAGTGTTGTTTGACAAATTGACATTTTCTGGACAGATTCCTGCCTGGCTCTAGTTACAATTCCCAAAGCATTGCTTTCGGCATGCTTTCGGTAGAGAAAATCAGGCATGAAGATGATTGTGAGTGTTGTGTCAGAAGAATTCTGTGACCCGGACCGTTTTTATTGCCCTTGGGGAGGATAAGGGGTAGGACAATCAGGTAGGCTGAACTCCAGAGAACAGACTGATGGAATAGGCAGAATTCCAAAGATTTCTAAATGAAACCCAGACACGTGAAGTCCATTTGCACAGTAATGCATTGACAGCACAAGCATGTTGAAAATACTTAAAAAAAATCAGTCTGAATAGTTAGAGACTAGAGGCTGTACATGAAGGCTTTGGCAGATTTACTGTAGCGGTCCTCTCCAACTGGACCAGATAACACTAAAAAAGGCCATACACCGGATCTGCCATGCCCTGAAGGGAGGGAGTGGGAACAGGCACTTCAGTAGCCCCATCCCTTCCATCTCTGCATTAACATAAGCCCCTCTATGAGGTGATGATAGCTGCAAGGAAAGAGGGAAGGTCTAGGGAATTACTGTAGGTAGAGGGAGGATCATCCCACTTCCCCCACCAACCCTGCTCAGATGATTAGCTCCAGGCTGCATTACACCCCATTGCAGAGGATCTCAGCATTCATCTTTAAGGAAGGTTTCATGTGGAGCCACAGAAAGTCAGTTAAAAAAAATAATTAAAAGCAGGGGCATGTGTAGAATCTGAAATGAGTCCCTTAGCCAAGTTATGCTTTTACTAACCCACCTTATTTTTGAAAGTGTGTTCTCTCTCCCTCCCCACCCCTTCTGCACCGCAGTGAAAACTGCCATGGGGCTAGAGCAAGTATTTATTTTCTCTTGTCCCTTTTGGTTATAGCCATCATAGAAGATTAGGGTTCGAAGAGACCTCAGGAGGTCATTTATTCCAACCCCTGCTCAAAGCAGGACCAACCCCAACTAAATCATCCAGCCAGGTCTTTGAGAGTCAGGCAGGACATGATGAGAACCAACATTTGCTCTTCCTCCCACTAATTTACATGGAATTTAGGAATGGCTTTCTATAGCTCTTGTTAAATGTATTTAACTCTCTTCTGACTAGGCCAAACTTTTGTCTGCATATCCATCCACACTCAGTTGTCCTCTTTTGTGATGCTTCCCTTTTGAATCATATTTCTCAGCCAATTTACTAAAAGCTAAAGAAAATACTAAGCCACTGCCAATCTGAGATGATTTGCCTGAGAAATGGCATTTGAAGGATCACTTTCATCCAGGCTCCAAGCTGAAAAAAAAGAATTAGTCCAATAAATGTATTGGAAGGATTGTATCACCTGAATCTCTATCAAGGAAACTTGAAAAGCTTTAGCTCCCTCATACCATTTCCAAGGCGCCTCAGGAGAGGGAATGATAAACTATACCATGCCACTGTAAGCAGGTTGTTCACTGAAGTAGCTCTTTAAGAGGGATTTATTTATTGATAAAGCATCTGGAAAAAATTATTAGAAGTGCAATAAGAAGGTGGAAGCCGCAAGAATTAAAAAGATGGCAGCAGTTCAGCATCCATAATGCAGTCACTTATCACTACGATCCTTTTGCAAGGTTTTATTTTGAATTGGTCTTTGAAATGAAAAACATATTGTTTGTAGAGGATTTTTGCAAAGGCATTTACAGATAGCAATGCAAGTTTGCAAGCCCCTCCCCGAATGAGAATTCTAATTTAAAGAATATATCTTATCTAGAGCTTTGTGGGGGACTGAGGGGCTGGATCTAAAGTCCTTGAGAGTCAATTATTAGTATTATTGTGGTGGCACTTAGGAGCCCTGGTCATGAATCAGAACCCCATTGTGCTCGGCGATGTACAAACACAGAACAAAAGATGACCCCTGCTCCAAGGAATTTACAAACTAAGTAATGGGTTGCTTTCCATTGAATGTGGTGGGCTTTCCATCGGTAGCTTAGATTTTCTTTCCAAATCGGGAATATTGGAGAGTTATATATTGAGGGTCAGATTTTCAGAGGCGCTGAGAACTCAAGTGTCCAGCTGAAGCCAAGGGGAGATGTGGGTGTTCAGCTCCTTTGGAGTTAGGTCCTCACTGCACATTCCAAAGCCACATGCTGTATTCACAGTGTTCGTTACCATTTACTTAATAATTATTTGCACTGCAGTAGCACCTGAGAGATCCCCTCAAGATCAGAGCTCCATCCTACAAGGCACTGCATGCACTAAGTGAAGCACAATCCAGGCCCCAAACAATTTACAGTCTAGACAGACAACTGATTAGGGGAAACAGAGGCACCAAGGTGAAGTGTCTTGACCCAGGTTACCCAGCACGTCAATGACAGAACCAAGAACTGTGTCTTGCATCCCAGTCTGACCAAATGGCCTTTCTGGATTGGGAATGTCACTCAAACAGCCAGCCTGTCACAAGATGATTACAATCCTTCAGACTTACATCACACCTTTCATCCAAAGCGCCTTGCCAAGCACAAATTGAGTCTGAGAACACAACACAGAGCTTGTAACAATCAAGAGTGTGGGAGAAGTGGTGGTCCTTTACCCAAGCTCTGTTCCCCATCCCGGAACACTGGGATGTTTCTTACCATTCATGACACTAGTCATTTTATAAAGCCAATAAAGCTTTGTCTGTGCAGTGACTCAGCTAACGTCAACATTGTATGAGAAAGGAGCTGACTCAGAATGAACATCCAAGGTCCCATTTCCCACAGTGGACCAGCCAGCTTTGGGTGCCGGGGGAGGGAGAAAATACAAAACTAGATAAGCCTGATCTGGAGAAACACAATGGCCAAAAATACTGCTGAAGGAAAGAGAAAAGGCACCACAGCACAGCATGTAGTCATCACTTTGTGCAATGTTCCATGCCTTGTACTAAACAATAAAATGCTGCTCCCTGGTGAAAATTTAAAGTGGTACATGCCTATTTTTAGCTCGGGGGGGGGGGGGGGGATCCTTCCTTATTTATCCTGAGCATTAGAGCGAATTAGTTTATACTTTTGTTCCATGTTACCTGACCTGTTTCCTCCCCGTACAAAAGTGTGCCCATCTTCTCAAAGCAGCAGAGGACTCCAGGAGGCACACCTTGTTTCAGGACTCAATGGGTACTGTTTATGCCCAGGGCTGTATTTGTATTTATTTTAAAAAAAAATCCCTGTAAGCCTAGCATGCATAAATGATCTTCAGTCCCAGCAGGAAAAGACTGAGTTGATTTTATGCAAATATTTACTTTGCTGCTAAATAAAAGAGGAGCGAATACGGCAGCGATCAACACAAGCACGTCGGTGAAAAATGCATTTGGTAACGTGTAGTAGAGAGATTTGTTACTAAACCAGTTCCAGATCATTTAGCAGAAATTCACTTACTTCTGAATTTGTCAGTGCTCACTAACCCAGTCTGGGCAGGTGCCATATTACCAATGCTTTCCTATTCAGATTACCAGTGGGTGGCTGGGGGATTTCATCATGTGTGGTAGTGCTCTAGGAATCACAATTTTTGCATCTCCCTCTCCCCGCACCCCCAGCCTTTGCCAATCAGCTCTAAGCAGCAGCATAGCTGGCAAAGAGAGCACAGCTAAGCAGCACAAAGTAGGAGACATGGGATCCAGTGCAAAATGCCACCAGTAGCAATAGAGCAAACACGGAACAAATTACCTAGAGGACCAAATTTCTGAGCTGAGTGAATGATGGCAAAAGGTTGAAAAAACTTCCCTCCGCTGCCACGGCTGCTCCCTATATGGAGGTGGAGGAGAAGCAGTGGGCACGTTCCTTTGCACAGAATTGCAAGCGAAGGAGAATGTTTTCAGAGGCACGCAGGACAGTGAGAGTCAGTGGGAGGTGGCCACTCACTTCCCTTTGTGCCTTTGACAGTCTCCTTTGAAGATCACAGTACTTTCTCAGATTTCTTATTAAATGTGCTTAAGCATGAGATTCAAATGAGGCATTAATAGAAAGGGATGATGAGGATGGGAAATCACTGATCTGCTACCCTCAATTTGAATAATTTTAGCTTCCAGATATCACTACTATGCAAATATCTATTTTGTTTGATCACAAGCCAGGACAGCCACTGTATCCTACTCCTCCCACTACATCCAGACTTTGTGCGCACTGCAGTAATTACCCATTTCCTCTAATGCCTAAATACACTGTAGCGGGTACCCCTGTATTATTATGCATGACTGTCAGGACCATTAATTAGAAGGAACTGTGACATGATTAAGCCAGCCAATAATCTCACAGTGCCATGTCCCCGTTGCTGAGGTCAGATCAGAAAGTTGCAGCCTACAAAAACTACAGGTTTTGAAGTTATTTGGCCCCAAAGAATGAACAGTTAGATTGTAATGCATGAGGAAATTATTATTTAAAGGTGGCTTATGCTAATCTTTCTGCAATAGACTAACTAGAGCGCTTTCCCTTCCAACTGAATGGTTATTTAACCACAGGGAGAGGAAGAGAATAAACATTCTGGCAATAGGTTTTGAAATAACCAGGGCTGTAATTTTGAAATACTGAGGTTTCAGGAAGTTGGTCCCAGCCTTTTCATTCACATTAACAAGTCAATGCACTGTGAACCTCATTATCAAACACAGGTTTAAAAAGCGGCTCTGAATTGGACTCAGCCATGATTCGTGCTGCACAATCAGATCAAGGGCTTTTGCTGGAGGTGTTTTAAAATACTCTGGGCCAGATTGCTCCATTGAAGACTTTGGGGTTCACTGGGTGTATGTGATAACAGGAGTATCAGCACTGCTTGTAGAAATATTGTGACTCTGCATCCTCCTCATCCTTTCCCTCTTCCTCCAGTTCTCTGGAACACTACGGACCAGAGCCTCAGCTGGTGGGAGTGACTTGGAGGCAGTTATGTTCATTGACATTCACTGAGTTCTTGACTCCAGAAGGGAGGAGAGTGCGTAGTAAGGAGAATTGTCACAATGGAAAGAATCAAAGTTCTTTCTACTACCCCCTCTTGGTAAGCCAACCAATACTCTTGGGTCCTCTCATTTCAGTTGTTCCAGACAAGACTGAATTTTGATCCGTTACATCCTAAATAAGCAAGTATTCCTACAATCAACGTTCGTGGAAGCTATGAGCCTGAAAAGGGGAAAGAGAGACCAAGATGAAGTTGGAGTATTTCTATTTGTCATGAGGAAACAATTTGGGATCTCACATTTTGTGATATTCTGTGCCTTATGCGCCTGAACCAGCATTTGGCTCATTAATGGTAAGCGAAATCTAGAACATAAGAAAACCTAATACAGCACAATCTATATGACGGCAACCCCGCACTCCTGTTACCAGGAAGTCAAAGCATTTAATATTCTTTGGGATTGTACCGATCCATAGAACACTGCAATGTCCGGGTATAATCTACCTAAGGAAGAGAAATAGGTCAAAAAGGTGGAAGAAGAAGTATCTCTCAAACCAGAGATAAAGTTTTCAAAAGTACTTAAGTCACTTAGGCGTCCAAGTCCCATTTTCAAAAGTGATTTAGGCACCAAGAGTGATGTTTTCACATGTATTTAGGTGTCTAAGGATGAAGACAGGCACCCAGTGGGATTTTTGAAGTTGCTTAAGCAGGTTACGCACCTAAGTCCCATTGAAATCATAATACCTTTGAAAATATGGCCTTTAGTGCCTAGGTTACTTTTGAAAATTCAAGGTTAGAAAGCCAGAAGAGATCGATGTGATCATCTAGTCTGATCTCCTATGTAATACAGACCATAGGACTTCCTTGAATTAATTCCTGTTTGAACAATGTTATGTCTTATGAAAGCATCCAACTTTGATTTAAAGATTTCCACCAACCGAGAATCCACCACAACCCTTGGTAAGTTGTCCAGTGGTTGATTACCTTCACTATTAAACATTTGAGTCTTCTTTCCAGTCTGAATTTGTCTAGCTACAATTTCCAGCCATTGCACCTTGTTATGCCTTTGTCTGCTAGATTATTTGAGGACAGTGTTTTATAAACCAGAATCAGACAGGGTGAGTATGGCTCTAGGACAAAGCTCTAGAGCAGGGGTAGTCTATTTTTGCCAAGGTCCAAATTCTAGGTTAAGATATAGTCAAGGTCCACACTCTAGATATAATAATAAAAAACCCCCACAAGAATGATGAGTAAATAAAAAGATGTCGGGGTCAGTTCAAAAGCATCTGGCGATCCAGATTTTGCCCACAGTCCACCTATTGACTACCGCTGCTCTAGAATTAAGAGATTCAGGCACTCAGCCTCATCTGCAGCCCATGCTACCCCCAGCTATACTGCTATTGCTAGCACTCTAGCTAGAGCAGAGCTAGCACATATCCGTCTACCCAAGCTAGGAAGCATGATCTCAGCTGCAGTGTAGGCATATCCTAAGTGACTCCTAATGGAAGAGCCATCCCTAAAGGAAGTAGTTCCACATGCAGGTTTTGTACGATTATATCCGGACTTAATTTGTGGCCAAAGAATAAAACAGAAAGGCACAAATCTGGCTAAGAAGCTTGGTTTTGAAGTCTCAGGACCTGCAGCTCACAGTTCATTATTCCTTTTTTTTTTTTAATTATTTAGCACTAACTTGAAATCAGCCTTAGTCAGATTTAGCGCCTAAAATGAACTGCTCCACTTCTCGTTCAGGTCACTCAAATGCCTTTCTCCAGGTTACTCTAAGAAACAGGTAAACAATTAGGCACCAATGGAAGACAGATATTGCTAATGCTTTATCATCATCAAACTTCTCTTACATGCATGTAAGTTTTGGCTTTGCTAGTTTGGACTTCAGGCTTGTTTACGAGGGGAATTTTCCTTTGAGATATGAAAGAGTTACAGGGAAGAAAACAGCATGCAAGTGTCCTTCCTTCCAGCCTTAATCAGTTTATTACTTCTATAATACATTAATACAAATTAGGGCTTATAAACAGATTCAGAGGTGATAATGGGAGCTCATCAAATGGTGAGAAACTTTCATGGAAATTTTTGGATTGAAAAGGTATTTTATCAAAATTGTGAATGGTTGTAAAAAAACAACCAAACCCTAAGATGTTTTCCATTTTTCTGGATTGTCCTTCTCCTTTCCAATGGCAAAAACAGGGGAGGAAAGAAAGGGGTAACTGGGGAGAAACAAAAATAAACCCTCTTCCCCCCCAAAAAAAATCTAGCCCAATTGAGGGTACAATTCAGCACAAGTAAAGATGGCAGAATCAGGCCCAGAACAATTTCTTTCCACACCCAGCATCAGAGACAGCCCCTGCCTCAGTTTCCCAATCTTCACTTTAGCCAAGA
>NW_026530209.1:0-24218 GCF_027887155.1 Malaclemys terrapin pileata | reverse complement strand
TCCAATATTCCTGGGAGAATTCTGTGCCAAAAAAATAAAAAAATTCTGCGCACAATATTTTAAAATTCTGCATATTTTGTCAAAATAACAAAATATAAACACATCAGTTTCAATTATTTTAGTAATTTATTTCAAAATGTCTGTCAGCAAGTATATCTGTAACCATACAGACAACAAAAAAGATTCCCCCAAGGAGTAGAGACTTAGAGACCCCTATGACAACCCAGTTCCTGTTCCTCTGTTATGCTTTTGTTGGGTTCCTCAGTCTGGGTGTGCCAGCTGGGCACATCTTGGAGGAAAACTCTGCCCATCCAATCTCCAACACCCACAACCTCCAACACCCACAACCTTTCCCACCCAGAGCTCAGCTCTGGGGTGTCCCCTGGCCCAGACACCTGTACCCCCTCCCACCCTGAGCCCAGCCATGGGGTGGTCTCCCAGGCCAGCCAGCCCCTAGAGGCCAGCCGTGGGGCATTCTCCAGCCAAGACACCTGCACCCACTACATCCCAGAACCTAGCTACAAGGCTCCCCCCGCCCCCCGAGCTCAAACACATTTGCCTCCTACCCCACAGGGATCCAGAGAGAGAAACAGCGTGATGCTGGGTCCTGAGCTTGTACAGTTTCCTACACACCATCTTCTTCCTTCAGGATGTGCTGGGGACCGTAGTTTCCAGAATCCTCCAACACCCCTTCTCCTCTGCAGTGTCCCGTGTTTGTGAGCTGGAAAGCGGGGCTCTGCTGGGTCCAGCAGCCCCTGTTGGCAACCAGGAGCTCTGTAGCACTAATTCTGTGGGAAAAAATGAAATCCTGCTCAGAATATTAATTCTGCGCAAATTCTGCATTGTAAAGTGGCGCAGAATTGCCCCAGGAGTAATCCAGAAGTTTTAAAAGAGCTGGCTCAGGAGTTATCTAGATGTTAATGTTGATTTTTCAGAGTCTTGAAATCAGGGGCACCATTTCAGATTTTGGTAAGGGGGGCAACTTTAATTGTGATTGCAGGGGCTATTTAAGCACCTGAAAACTCTGTTTTTTGGCAGATAACTTAGCAATTAGCTGACAGGAACACTGTATCTAATTCCTATATAAAAGAAAGAAAATTAAATAAATATTAGACCCACTCAGCTCTAATACTAACATGTTCTGACATCTTGTGGCAAGTCACTTTAGGGACCTTGGTTAGGTTTAAAATTTTAATATATATTCTTATTTTGTTACTAATTCGGCAGAGATAGAGACCCTGTCAGGACTTCTGGATTCTATCTCAGCTCTGGAAGAGGAGTGGGGTCTAGTGGGTTACATTGAGGGGCAGATATATTTGTGTTCTATATAAGAACATCAGAATGGCCATACAGGGTAAGACCAGTGGTCTATCTAGCCCAGTATCCTGTCTTCCAACAGTGGCCAATACAAGGTGATTCAGAGGGAATGAACTAAACAGGCAATCATCAAATGATTCATCCCCTGTTGCCCACTCCCAACTGCTCACAAACACAGGCTAAGGACACACAGAACATGGCGTTGCGTCAGTGGCGTAGCCAGGATTGCAGCTGAGGAGGAGTGGCGGAGAGAAAAGGCGCGGGTCCTTCGGTGGCATTTCGGCGGCCCTGTGCATGCGCCGAAATGCCGCCGAAAGATGGAGCGGCGCATGCGCAGGGCCGCCCCGCTTCCCCATCCGGAGCACTGTTCGGGGCACCGAGACCTCCAGCCACGCTCTTTCAGGGCCGGAGTCCCGGCCGCAGTGCTGGGAGCCTGTGGCCCCGTTCCGCTGGCCGGACCGGCCAAAGCGCCAGGAGCCAGCCCGCAGCCCTGTTCCACCGGCCGGAGTGCCGGGAGGTGGGAGCCAGCCCGCAGCCCCGTTCCGCCGTCTAGAGTGCCGGGAGGTGGGAGCCAGCCCGCAGCCCTGTTCCGCCGTCCGGGCCAGCCGGAGCGCCGGGAGCCAGCCCGCAGCCCTGTTCCGCTGGCCGGAGCACCGGGAGCCAGCCCGCTGGCCCCCTTCCGCCGGCCTTTGTCTGAATGTGTATAAAGGATCTGTAAAATGTGTGTAAGACAGAATTTTTGTACCAAGGTGCAAAGCTTTCCTTTCTTCTGCAGAATAAAGCAACTCTTTCTTATCCCTGTCTGGCTGTTATTGGCTCTCAGCTAGGTGGACCCAATATGTCGGTAACACAGGTGTCCTGTGGGTGCTGTGTGCAGCTGTTTAGCTCCTTTGTATTTTGGCCGGCATTCTGTAGTTGCCTTGGGTCACTAGTACCTCTAAGACTGGCATATGACCCTATCTGGAGGCCCCTTTTGAAGTTCAGTTGGCCACTCTTGGTTCTAAGCCAGCCTGATTAGAGGATAAGCCCCATCTGAGTCAGGAAATTCCCTAAGAAGGGCAGCAAGTGGCTGCAGTAAGGGGGAGACTTGATAAACTACAGAGAGTGAGAACAGCTCCTGCAGGGAAGACTTTAATACCAGAGGGTTTGGAAGACAAACTGGAAAGCTGAGACTCCACCCAGGTAGGGCCAAAGCAGGAAAGGCCCAGGCAAAAAGGCTGTGAGAGTAGAATGAATTGGAGACTGCTAGTAGTGAGCAGGCTCCAGCAGAAAGAACTGAGATGTGGGATTTCCCAACAGACGCTACAGGAAGGAATCAGCCAACAAGAGGGTAAAATTGACGGACTGTGTTTTGAGATGTTAATTTTATTTTGGAACTTAATTTATGTGAATAAACTCAGGCCCCTGAGAAGTGGGGAGAGGGGTGGAGGGACAAGCAAAGCCCATGTGGAGTCTGAGTAGGGAGCCCTTTGAAGAACAAGTTATTAGCAGGGCACTACAGAGTGACCTCTAGTCACAAGGGGGCGCTCAGGAGACAGTTGCCAGGCTACACACTGGATCTATACCAAGGGTTCTCAACTGGAGGTCGGGACTCCTCACGGGGTCGTGAGGTTATTACAAACCTCACTTTGCATCCAGCATTTATAATGGTGTTAAATATATAAAAACGTGTTTTTAATTTATAAGGGGGGAGGGGGTCACACTCAGAGTCTTGCTATGTGAAAGGGGTCACCAGTACAAATGTTTGAGAACTACTGATCTATACATACATGGTGAACTGCTATGCCTTCACATCAGGGAGTAGAGTCCTGCCACTGGCCTGTAACTGTGTATTTATTTTACTCTGTCTTTACTCGCTGATAAATATTTTTATTTGATTCTTTATTTGCAAGTCATATAATTCTTCTTTTCTTGTCTCTCCCTCTCCCCAAGGAATTGCAGATGACAATCCCACACCCCAGTCACCCAGTTTATGGCTCTTTTGCATATTATTTGGTTGGGATTTTTCATGTTTTTCTACTTTATTTTATCAAGATGGTATGGTGGTGTGTGTTATGTAGTGGCAGGTTGGTTTTTGTTTGATTTTTTTTGGCCCCCACCCCTCCACCCCTATTTGTCCAGAGTCTCCTGGCAGCATAACCACATGGGCTGCTGTTGGATCTGATGAGGTGTCATATCCTGGTGGGATACTGTATGTGACTTCAGGGAATTATTGACTAGTTGGCCTGTCTGAAGCAATTTGACATGTTTCTCTCAGGGGATACTCTCTTTCAGCACCCACCAGGTTTGCCCCCTGTCACCAGCCCAATGTGGATAGCTGCTGGTCCTTTTTTTTCTGTTTCCCAGTGTGACCCATATATGTCACTTATGTAAGAACATGGCCATATTTCAAGCTCGAGGTGTAAATTCCAGCTTGAGGAGACATACCCATGCTAGGTCTGATTGAGCTAGCAGTTATAGAGTGTAGATGTGGAGGCATGAGCAGTGGGTGAGGCTAGCCACCCCAAGGATATACGTAATGTTTCAAACTGGTACATACTCAAGGTGGCTACCTCCTCCTGCCACTCTTGCTCCTATGACTACACATTTTAGTTTTAGTGAGCTAACTTGATCAGAGCTAGCCAGGGATATATCTTCTCGAGCTGGAAGTGGAGATATACCCTAAAGGGGAACTCTTCTTTCCTGATATTGATGCCTGTTAGCTGTTCCATGCACAAGGCTATTGTGGCCAGAAGCTGCAGGGGAAAAACAACTGAGGAGAGTTGGCAGTTTTTCAAAGGGACACTATTAAGGGTCCAAAAGCAAGCTATTCCGCTGGTTAGGAAAGATAGAAAATGTGGCAAAAGACCACCTTGGCTTAACCACGAGATCTTGCATGATCTAAAAAATAAAAAGGAGTCATATAAAAAATGAAAACTAGGACAGATTACGAAGGATGAATATAGGCAAACAACACAGGAATGCAGGGGCAAGATTAGAAAGGCAAAGGTACAAAATGAGCTCAAACTAGCTACAGGAATAAAGGGAAACAAGAAGACTTTTTATTAATACATTAGAAGCAAGAGGAAGACCAAAGACAGGGTAGGCCCACTGCTCAGTGAAGAGGGAGAAACAGTAACAGGAAACTTGGAAATGGCGGAGATGCTTAATGACTTCTTTGTTTCGGTCTTCACTGAGAAGTCTGAAGGAATGCCTAACATAGTGAATGCTAATGGGAAGGGGGTAGGTTTAGCAGATAAAATAAAAAAAAGAACAAGTTAAAAATCACTTAGAAAAGTTAGATGCCTGCAAGTGACCAGGGCCAGATGAAATGCATCCTAGAATACTCAAGAAGCTAATAGAGGAGGTATCTGAGCCTCTAGTTATTATCTTTGGAAAATCACGGGAGACTGGAGAGATTCCAGAAGACTGGAAAAGGGCAAATATAGTACCCATCTACCAAAAGGGAAATAAAAACAACCCAGGAAACTACAGACCAGTTAGTTTAACTTCTGTGCCAGGGAAGATAATGGAGCAACTAATTAAGGAAATCATCTGCAAACACTTGGAAGGTGATAAGGTGATAGGGAATAGCCAGCATGGATTTGTAAAGAACAAATCGTGTCAAACCAATCTGATAGCTTTCTTTGATAGGATACTGAGTCTTGTGGATAAGGGAGAAGCTGTGGATGTGCAAAAAGAACAGGAGTACTTGTGGCACCTTAGAGACGAACAAATTTATTAGAGCATAAGCTTTCGAGGGCTACAGCCCACTTCTTCGGATGCATATAGAATGGAACATATATTCCATAGAAGAATTAATGGACACAAATCTGACATCAGGAATCATAATACTCAAAAACCAGTGGGAGAACACTTTAACCTGTCTGGTCATTCAATGACAGACCTGCGGGTGGCTATTTTACAACAGAAAAACTTCAAAAACAGACTCCAACGAGAGACTGCTGAGCTGGAATTGATATGATTCAATCAACTTAGGATTGAATAAGGACTGGGAATGGCTGAGCCATTACAAACATTGAATGTATCTCCCTTTGTAAGTATTCTCACACTTCTTATCAAACTGTCTGTACTGGGCTATCTTGATTATCACTTCAAAAGTTTTTTTTTCCCTCTTACTTAATTGGCCTCTCAGAGTTGGTAAGACAACTCCCACCTGTTCATGCTCTCTGTATGTGTGTATATATATCTCCTCGATATATGTTCCATTCTATATGCATCCGAAGAAGTGGGCTGTAGCCCACGAAAGCTTATGCTCAATAAATTTGTTAGTCTCTAACGTGCTACAAGTACTCCTGTTCCTTTTGCGGATACAGACTAACACGGCTGCTACTCTGAAAGCTGTGGATGTGGTATACCTAGACTTTAGTAAGGCATTTGATACGGTCTCGCACGATATTCTTATCGATAAACTAGACAAATACAATTTAGATGGGGCCACTATAAAGTGGGTGCATAACTGGCTGGATAACCGTACTCAGAGAGTTGTTATTAATGGTTCCCAATCCTACTGGAAAGGCATAACGAGTGGGGTTCCGCAGGGGTCTGTTTTGGGACCAGCTCTGTTCAATATCTTCATTAACGACTTGGATATTGACATAGAAAGTACTCTTATTAAGTTTGCGGATGATACCAAACTGGGAGGGATTGCAACTGCTTTGGAGGACAGGGTCATAATTCAAAATGATCCGGACAAATTGGAGAAATGGTCTGAGTTAAACAGGATGAAGTTTAACAAAGACAAATGCAAAGTGCTCCACTTAGGAAGGAAAAATCCGTTTCACACATACAGAATGGGAAGAGACTGTCTAGGAAGGAGTACAGCAGAAAGGGATCTAGGGGTTATAGTGGACCACAAGCTAAATATGAGTCAACAGTGTGATGCTGTTGCAAAAAAAGCAAACATGATTCTGGGATGTATTAACAGGTGTGTTGTGAGCAAGACACGAGAAGTCATTCTTCCGCTCTACTCTGCTCTGGTTAGACCTCAGCTGGAGAATTGTGTCCAGTTCTGGGCACCGCATTTCAAGAAAGATGTGGAGAAATTAGAGAGGGTCCAAAGAAGAGCAACAAGAATGATTAAAGGTCTTGAGAACATGACCTATGAAGGAAGGCTGAAAGAATTGGGTTTGTTTAGTTTGGAAAAGAGAAGACTGAGAGGGGACATGATAGCAGTTTTCAGGTATCTAAAAGGGTGTCATAAGGAGGAGGGAGAAAACTTGTTCACCTTAGCCTCTAAGGATAGAACAAGAAGCAATGGGCTTAAACTGCAGCAAGGGAGGTTTAGGTTGGACATTAGGAAAAAGTTCCTAACTGTCAGGGTGGTTAAACACTGGAATAAATTGCCTAGGGAGGTTGTGGGATCTCCATCTCTGGAGATATTTAAGAGTAGATTAGATAAATGTCTATCAGGGATGGTCTAGACAGTATTTGGTCCTGCCATGCGGGCAGGGGACTGGACTCGATGACCTCTTGAGGTCCCTTCCAGTCCTAGAATCTATGAATCTATGCACCCAGATTTCTGAACAGATAGAGAGATTCTGTTCCATAGTCTTTCTGATTCAGGGACATTTGTTCTGCCTCAGCTCCTGTTTCCTGAGGTGTCTGAAAATGGAATTAGTGTGCTCACCCATACAGAACAGCAACTACTGTATATGTTTATTTATGCCTTTTCTTTTGTTGATTGTATTTGCTATGATCACAAACTCTTGCACGCACAATCCCTGATTCTGAAACAATTTTACTCTTCCTATTTGTATTTGAAACATGATAGTGCATCAGTGGCCCCCTAGAGTTTGCCTGGGAAAAAAAATAGTGAGTTTGCAAATTTCAATTTTGGAAAATTTTGCCAGTGATCGTCATCTTGTTTTTGTGTCTTTGGCTATTGGTTTTTCAAATTTCTTCTAGCCTTTCAAATTTAAGTCTTCCATTCCTGTTGGTTTTTTTTGTATTGGCTTCATTTGCTCTGGATTTTCACTTTTTGAAGGATATCCTTTTCACTTGAATGTCAGGTACTTGCCCTTAGTCATACTTCTTTTTATTCCCACTTCCTATTTTGCTAAGGGATATACATACATACCTTTTGGTACTCTAGTTATGGGATGCTTAAATAGCCTCCATACTAGACTGAAAATTTTTAACATCTTTACTTTTCTCTTTAGTTTCTTTCTGGATTCCATATTTTTAAAATATCTTCCTTTGTAAAGTTTAGAGTCAGTTCTATTATGGTACAATCCCTCCCCAGAGGATGCAGAACATAGTTATATGGTGAATATTATAACTTAGTGGTTCAATTATGGTTCTTCTTAAACCACCTCCCATGTTATATTTTAATTAGGACTAAATCAAAACTAGACTTTTCTGTGTTCTAGACATAGCTGTTCCAAGAAGTATTGCTTATGATATTGAATAAATGCTGATCAAAATTTTACTCTGAGTCATTTGGCCTGGTAATATAAGATTAGTGACCAATTATTGCTATTTTATTAGTTTTTATGGCTTCTTTCTTCTCCTTCAAGAGTGTGTAGTTGTTTTCACTGGCATACGCCACCTCCTCCCCCCAATCCCCAACTATATCTGTGCTCAGGATTTTTGAATTTATATGTATACATATTCTAGAGAATTGCTGATGACGCTGTCCTTCCCAAATGCTGAGATGTTGATCTTTGCCCATGATTATTACTATCATCTGTGGCCTGTGTTTAGGAAGCAAAATGTGAAGCAAATACAGGGTCCAGAAAATGCATACTACAGTAGCTATCTGAATAGGGCACTTACCTAATATGAAGTAGGTGAAAAATAATTTATGGTATCACTTTAAATCATGAAGACACAATACAGTACATTTAAGAATCTATTCTGAACAAGGAAAAAGAAATTTGAGTCAGCATCCATATTGGAGTACCGTATATACTCGTTCATAAGCCAAATATTTTTGGTAAAAAAGTGATACATCAAAGAGCGGGGGTCGGCTTATAAACAGGTCTACACCAAAATTTGATGATTTTAAACTCTATGGAATCATTGAATTGAATATCTAATACATTGTCATTTTGTTTACCTGGAGCGTCTGCAGGCATGGAGCTGAGCCACTTCCCGCAGCTCCCATTGGCTGGGAACGGTGAACCGTGGCCACGGGAAGCTGAGGGGCTCCATGCCTGCAGATGCTCCAAGTAAACAAAATGTCCTGACCCGCCAGCGGCTTACCCTGACGGGCCGGGAGCCAAAGTTTTCCAACCCCTGAAATATAGGGTCGGCTTATGAAAGGGTCATACAGTTTTTGCTATTTTTACCTATCCATTTTGGGGGGTCGGCTTATAAACAAATGGGCTAATGAATGAGTATATACAGTAATTTAGGTTGAAATATAGAACTATAGTTATCCATCTTTGTCAACTTGAGACAAGACTGCTCCAATGTGCTCTGCTTGGCACTACTCTGAACAAGAACTTGTCAAAATGTTTCCAATGAACAGTTTTTCACTGTAAAATGGTGATTGGATAAAATTGGTATTTTTGTAGGAATGTGTCTATTTCAGTGTAATTTTGTATACAAAATTCAAAACCCTTTGTTTCAATAAGGTCAAAAAGTTCTCTTTCAACTTACCAGAACATTTAGTTTAGAATTGACTTTTTTTAGAAATTCATATTAGAAAAGTATATTTTTAATTGTTTTGAATGTATTCAGAAAACTGGTGTGCACATGTTTGCAAAGAGTCTAGGCATCAGGAAGATCTCTCAGAAATGTAAGGGTGTAGAAAGGATTTGGATTTTGTCAATACTTTTGGGGCAAAGCAGTTTCAGGGGTATGCCTTCATAGCTCACAACTCGAAAGATTATGAAGCAAGATTTATCACCAGGCAGGTGCTAGTGAAAAAGTTGGATACAGGATTGATAACTCAGGAAGATAAACTAATGATTGTGAAGCCAAAGGCCTTGGACATTTCTCTTATTGATTTTTGAAACTTCCTGCCTATGAAAGATGTTGCAGATCATGGGTTTTGAAGGGGCCAACGGCTATTTTCCATGTTTTAACACTTAAAAAACAAACAAAACAATGTTGGGTCTAAACCTGGGATGGAGCACTATGAGGTTGACTATATGATACCTGAGGAGAAAGTGGAGTTTCTGGAGTGGTATCAAGCTAATCAAAATTACATTTGACCTACAAAATGAACTGGTACATTATTTCCAGCAGGATGTACAAATTATGAGAAGTCTGAATCCTCTACAGAAAATAAATCATGGAGATGACGGAGGCTGTGGTGTTGAAGAGTAGCAAAGAGGTGCTGAATTGGTAAACGTGTATAGAGCCATTCTAATACATCACATTGGCTCCAGTCTTCAGGGCGCTGCACAGATTTACGTTTTTAAACTCCATGACCATAGGGCTTCTTACACTATCAACTAGTTTCACTAGATAACTATCACACGCAGAAAATATTCTACCCTGGCTATCCAGTGGCTGATACCACCTGTCAAGGCTCCTTTCCCATTCTGAACTTCATGCTTCCACTTCTAACTACCAGCTTAGATCTGGTCCGCTGCCACCACTCCCAATGTGCTAATTCCCATCCCTGGATAGCCTTGAGAGACTCTTCACCAATTCCCTGGTGAATACAGATCCAAACCCCTTGGATCTTAAAACAAGGAGAAATTAACCATCCCCACTCCTCCCTCCCACCAACTGCTGGTGGATCAAGATCCAACCCCCTTGATCTAAAAAACAGGGAAAATCAATCAGGTTCTTAAAAAGAAGGCTTTTAATTAAAGAAAAAGGTAAAAATCATCTCTGTAAAATCAGGATGGAAAATAACTTTACAGGGTAATCAAACTTAAAGAGCCCAGAGGACCCCCCTCTAGCCTTAGGTTCAAAGTTACAGCAAACAGAGGTAAACACCCTAGCAAAAGGTACATTTACAAGTTGAGAAAACGAAGATAAAACTAACATGCCTTGCCTGGCTGTACTTACAAGTTTGAAATATGAGAGACTTGTTCAGAAAGATTTGAAGAGCCTGGATTGATGTCTGGTCCCTCTTAGTCCCAAGTGCGAACTCTCCCCAAAAACAAAGAGCATAAACAAAAGCCTCCCCCCCCCCCCAGATTTGAAAGTATCTTGTCCCCTTATTGGTCCTTTGGGTCAGGTGTCAGCCAGGTTACCTGAGCTTCTTAACTCTTTACAGGTAAAAGGATTTTGGAGTCTCTGGCCAGGAGGGATTTTATAGTATTGTACACAGGAGGGCTGTTACCCTTCCCTTTATATTTAAGACATACCCCCCAAATCACAGGTAGTGTTGGACAGCCGATTCCACACTGGCTGTGATTTCTTCCTGGAGCTCTAGGAGAAAACAGAGTTAATAAGACACATGCACCTTTAGACATACTACTGATTATATAAAAACTAACAATATGTCTAACATTCCAAGAACAATTTTTAACCAGCTGATTCTGGGAAACTTTCCTGGGAGAGTGCATCAGCCACTTTGTTAGAAGCTCCTGAAATGTGTTGTATTTCAAAATCAAAATCTTGGAGAGCTAAACTCCACTGAAGAAGTTTTTTTTTATTCCCCTTGGCAGTATGAAGCCACCTTAGCGCAGCATGGTCGATTTGTAGTTGGAAACGCCATCCCCAAACGTATGGGCGTAGCTTTTCCAGTGCGTCCACAATGGCGTAGCATTCATTTTCACTGATTGACCAGTGGCTTTCCCTCTCAGACAGTTTCTTGCTGAGAAACACGACAGGATGGAATTCTTGATCCGGTCCTTCCTGCATTAAAACTGCTCCCACAGCCCGCTCAGACGCATCTGTGGTTACTAGGAACGGTTTGTCAAAGTCTGGGGCCATTAGCACAGGGTCAGACATGAGTGTCGCCTTAAGCTGGTTAAAGGCCTTTTGACACTCATCAGTCCACTGAACTGCATTTGGCTGTTTCTTTCTGGTTAGGTCTGTCAGTGGGGCGGCGATTTGGATGTAGTATGGTACAAATCGCCTATAATATCCGGAGAAGCCTAAGAAGGATTGGACCTGTTTCTTTGACTTTGGAACTGGCCACTTTTGGATAGCATCTACTTTGGCCTGTAGGGGATTTATAGTTCCTTGACCCACCTGGTGCCTCAGGTAAGTCACTCTGTTTTGGCCTATTTGACACTTTTTAGCCTTAACAGTTAGTCCTGCCTGCCTGATGCGCTCGAAGACTTTTTCCAGGTGCTCCAGGTGTTCTGCCCATGAATCAGAAAAAATGGCCACATCATCGAGGTAGGCAACTGCAGATTCTCCCAATCCCGCTAGGAGACCATCTACAAGTCTTTGGAAGGTGGCGGGTGCATTTTGCGGCCCAAAAGGGAGCACATTAAATTCATACACCCCTGCCTGGGTGACGAAGACTGACCTTTCCTCAGCAGGTTCATCTAGCGGTACTTGCCAGTACCCCTTGGTTAAGTCTAAGGTAGAGATGAATTGGGCATGTCCCAATTTCTCCAATAGCTCATCTGTGCGTGGCATTGGATAGTTGTCAGGATGAGTTACAGCATTTAGCTTACGGTAGTCCACGCAAAAGCGTATTTCCCCATCTGGTTTGGGAACTAGAACCACTGGAGATGCCCATGCACTGTTAGAGGGGCGGATTATACCCATCTGTAGCATGTCCTGGATCTCCCTTTTTATAGCAGTTTGGGCATGAGGTGACTCCCGGTAGGGTGGGGTTCTAATTGGGTGAGCATTACCTGTGTCAGTGGAGTGGTATGCCTGTTCGGTCCGTCCTAGGGTGGCCGAGAACATTGGCGCAAAGCTAGTGCACATCTCCTTGATTTGTTGCCACTGCAGACGTCCAAGGGTCACGGAGTTGTTCACCTCTTCCACGCCACCGTCACTTTTTCCTTCGTAGTAGACACCTTCAGGCCACTCCGCGTCATCTGTTTCCTGGGCTGTAAACTGGAAAACCTTTAATTCTCTGGAATAAAAGGGCTTAAGAGAATTAACATGGTATATCTTAGGCTTTATGTTGGAGGTGGGGGATGCTATGAGAGAGTTAACAGTTCCTAGGCGCTCCTGGACCGTAAATGGTCCTTCCCATGACGCTTCCATTTTATGGGCCTGGAGCGCCTTTAAGACCATGACTTGGTCTCCTACTTTGAAGGACTCTTCTCTGGAATGTTTATCATACCAGGCCTTTTGCTCTTCCTGAGCATCCTTTAGGTTTTCTTTAGCAAGGGCTAAAGAGTGTTGGAGGGTGCTTTGTAGGTTGCTTACAAAGTCTAGAAAGTTAGTTCCTGGAGAAGGCGTAAACCCCTCCCATTGCTGCTTCACCAACTGTAATGGCCCCTTAACCTCGCGGCCATGCACAAGTTCAAATGGTGAAAACCCTAAACTGGGATGTGGTACAGCCCTATAGGCAAAAAGCAACTGCTGCAACACTAGGTCCCAATCATTGGTGTGTTCATTTACGAATTTATGTATCATGGCCCCCAAAGTTCCATTAAACCTCTCCACCAGGCCATTGGTTTGATGGTGGTAAGGGGTGGCAACCAAGTGATTCACCCCAGAGCTTCCCACAGGTTTTTCATGGTCCCTGCCAGGAAATTAGTTCCCGAATCTGTAAGGATGTCGCAGGGCCAACCTACCCTGGCAAAAATGTCTGCTAATGCCTGGCACACACTTTTAGCCCTGGTGTTGCTTAAGGGTACTGCTTCCGGCCATCAGGTAGCAAAATCCATGAAAGTCAGTACGTACAGCTTTCCTCTGGGTGTCTTCTTTGGGAAAGGACCCAGAATATCCACAGCTACTCACTGAAATGGGACCTCAGTTATGGGTAGTGGCTGGAGAGGGGCTTTGACCTGGTCTTGGGGCTTTCCTACTCGTTGGCACACCTCACAAGACTGGACATAATTAGCAACGTCCTTGCCCATTCCCTCCCAGTGGAAGGACTTCCCCAACTGGTCTTTGGTTCTGTTTACCCCAGAATGGCCACTGGGATGATAATGTGCTAAGCTCAAGAGATTTACCCGATACTTAGTGGGAACTACCAACTGTCTTTGAGGATGCCAGTCTTCCTGGTGCCCACCAGAAAGAGTCTCCTTGTATAAAAGTCCTTGTTCTACAACAAACCGGGATCGGTTACAAGAGCTGAGAGGCGGTGGGGTGCTGCGTGCCGCCGCCCAAGCTTTCTGAAGGCTGTCCTCTGCTTCCTGCTTGGCCTGGAACTGTTCCCTTGATGCTGGAGACATTAGTTCCTCCTTGGACTGTGGACTTGGGCTTGGTCCCTCTGGAAGCAATGCAGGTGCTGGGGCTGTTTCTGTTGACTGTGAACCGCTGTCTGCTAGTGCACTATGTTGTATTTCAGGCTCTGGCTGAGCCTCTTGGGTAGGGTTATCTGCTGCTTCTGCCAGTTCAGGCTCGCTGGTGCCCTCTGGCGTTGGAGTTGTAGACGGGTTTGCAAACGCTGTACTCAGTGCTGGCAATGGTTCTGGTGCTGGTTGTGTTGCAAGTTCCGGTTCTGGGACTGGCTTTGGCTGGGTCTCTGGGATTGGATCTACTACGGCTGTTGCAGTCGTTGGCAGGGGATCCGGTTCCACCACCTTTGTCTGGGTCTCTGGTAACACAGACGGGGCCCTGGTAGATGGCTCAGGAACAGGGATGGGGGTGAAAGCTTGCTTAGCCTGGCTGTGGGTGACTATTCCCACCTTCTTGGCTAGCTTCACATGGTTGGCCAAGTCTTCCCCCCAGCAGCATGGGGATGGGATAATTGTCATAGACTGCACAAGTCCACATTCCTGACCAGCCCTTGTACTGGACATGTAACTTGGCTGGAGGCAAGGTTACAGAGTGTGACATGAAGAGTTGAATGGTCACCAGAGCCTCCGGGTTGATGAGTTTGGGGTCCACTAGGGATTGGTGGATAGTCGACACTTGTGCCCCGGTGTCCCTCCACGCGATAACCTTCTTTCCGCCCACTCTCAAGGTTTCCCTTCGTTCTGAGGGTATGAGAGAGGCCTCTGGGCCTGGGGATCTTTGGTGTAATTGTGATGTAATGAACTGTAATCGGTTGGGGTTTTTGGGGCAGTGAACCTTTATATGTCCCAGTTCATTACATTTAAAACATCGCCCTGCTAAGGTATCACCAGGGCGAGGTTGGTTGGTGGAGACTGGTGTGATGGGGTGAGAAGGCATCTGGGGTTTCCTTTGGGATGTGGGTGGGGCCTTGGGTTGTCCCCGGTGGTAAGGTTTTGTTTCGGCTTGCCCCTTCTGATATTCGCTCCAACTGCTACTAGTTTTTTTCTTTTCTGCCACCTCCACCCATTTGGCTCCAATCTCCCATGCCTCGGTTACAATTTTAGGCTTCCCATCTAGGATGTTCCTTTCTATTTCCTCAGGAACACCCTCTAAAAACTGCTCCATTTACATTAGGAAGGGCAACTCTTCCGTAGATTTAACATTTGCTCCTGATATCCAGGCATCCCAATTTTTCCCAATGTGGTAGGCATGTCGGGTAAATGACACATCTGGTTTCCACCTTAGGGCTCTGAACCGCTGACAGGAATGCTCGGGTGTTAGCTCCATTCTGATTCTGGCCTTATTTTTAAAAACTTCATAACTATTCATGTGTTCCTTAGGCATTTCAGCCGCCACCTCTGCTAAGGGTCCACTGAGCTGCAGCCTCAGCTCTACCATGTACTGGTCTGTAGTGATGCTGTACCCAAGGCAGGCCCTTTCAAAATTTTCTAAGAAGGCCTCAGTATCATCGCCTGCCTTGTAGGTGGGGAATTTTCTGGGATCGGAAGCGGTACCTGGAGAGGGGTTGCTAGGGTTGGCTGGATTATTCTGCCTAGCCCTTGCTAATTCCAGTTCATGCTTCCTCTCTCTTTCTCTCTCCTCCATCTCTTTTTCTCTCTGCTCCATAGCGCTCTAATCAGCTTCTTTCTCGAGTTTTTTTTAATTGGAGCAGTCTCTGATGTTTCCTTTCATTTTCTTCTGCTTCTAGTCTGGCCAGTTCTAGTTTGTTAGTTGCTTCACTGGTAGTCATTTTCCTGTATTCTTGTGCTGGGCCACACGCCTCTGCAGTTCACTGAAACTGGGATGCACTCACCTCAGGGGTGCTTAGGTAACAGAGACTTTCTAAATAGCTATCCCCGAGAGGTAGAAAGAAAAAAAAATAATTCAGCTTGTAAATTCCTTTTGCCAGCTGTTTGCTGTTACCCTTCCCTTTATAGTTATGACACAACCCACAGCTTTTTGAATTTACCAGCTGTTTTTTCCATGGGTGTGCCATCTGTTACTGTGAAAAGGTGCAGAACCTTCTTTTTGGGACAACATTTGGTCAACATTATTACCAGACCCAGTTTAGGGCTGGCTTTCTCTAAAAGCCAGGGTTCGTAATCAGAACACTCTGAGAACACGAATGGCCAGTATGGTAGAATCAGACAGGAATGTGGCATATTGAGGACTGTTGGAACTGCAAGCTATCACTTTAAGAGTGGAGTGGTTTCCTGGTCTGGCTTGAAGGCTAGGAGCTCTGTGGGGAAGCATGTGAATCACAGAGTCAGTCTGAAGAGAACTGACCTAGGACAAGATTGGGTGAGTTTTGCCTCTCTCCCTGAGGGAGCAGCTGGCTTTGTTTTTCTCTGTTTTTTTGTTTTCTTGTGTGTTCTGAATTTTAAAAAATAAGGTAGAATGACTTTGTAAGTCTCTAGCCAGTGTATGTCATGTTTTTAATCTAACTTCTCTGTGTATATGCCATAAAATATAACAGAGAATACAGGTGATAAGGGTAGGATTTTTTTTTAAAGTGTAAAGATAAAATGGCAGCATATGGCAATATGGACAGTTTCTAATTTAATGAAAAGTTTTTTGCCACATATACTCAGACTTGAGCAGCATTTTTATGAAAATGCTATAGAAGATACCAATAAACAAAGGGCTGCTTGTCTAATATTGGTGGGGTCTATTAACCCCACAAAGAAAAAAGTACTAACATTTGAAAATGAGCATGCCTGAGAAGAAGGGCATCAACAGCAGTCAGGAAGATGACACAGGTTGGTGCCTATCATAGGGATCCAGGTTTTATGGATATCACACTGGCAGAAGCAATCGTTTTTTAATAAGCTGTAGTTCAGGTGTGTGTGTGTTTTTTTTCCCCACAGCCCTGAATGACAAAAGTTTTGCCGACAAAAGTCCAGTGTAGACAAAGCTTTTCATCAGGTCTGGGAAACATGCTCAGAGTGTCATAGCTAAATACAAGGCAGAACAGATTGTTCCCTTGAAATATGTGTTGACTACTTATGCTAAACATTCATGGTGAAATGGCCTGTTAACACCTCTCCCATCATTGGGGATAGGGGGAAGCAGCTGGGGGGCGGGGTTGTTAGTAGATTATAGATTGTTGTAATAAACCATAAATTCAGTGTCTCTATTCAGTCCATTATTTTTATTGTCTAGCAAAATTATGAATTTAAGCTTGTCTTTTGAAAGTGTTGTGCAGGTTTCCTTTGAGGGTGAGGACTAATAGGTCAGATATAGAGTGATTGCTTTGTGAAAATTTTTCACCCACAGGTGATAGGGTGGTTTTTTTTTTGTCTTTTTATCATTTTCCTTTGTTCATTCGAGAGCGTAGTGAGTGTCTGATTGCACTCACATAGTGCACTAAATGCCCAATAACAACTTTGGAATAGTCAAAGTTAAACTATGTCCTCCATGACAGCTCTCTTTCTTCCAGTGATGCCTCTCTGGATAGATGGCAAACTCCTGTTCCCTCTGTGCCTAGCATATGCAGAAACCAAACAACAGCTGCCTTGCACACCTGGTGAAAGCTTGGAATTCAGATCTTTGTTCAATAAATCCAGACACTTGTGCTGGTAGGACTTAAACCTGGGGGATATATGAAATGTAGTAAAACTTAACTTCTATAAATATTACTGAGATTCTGATTTCAAATACTATATATAAAAAAAGATCATAGTAAGGATAAGGGAGAAAAGATATTGCATTGAAGTAGCATAAAGACTTTGAAACCATTTTCCTAAAAACAATAATTAGGGATATAGGATTTAAATCTGACAGAGAATAAATTCATTTGGTGCCTGATTTAATTGCTTGTTTCCAAAAGAGAGAGCACTGTAACTATAAGGAAATGTATTTTTGCAATTTTTGTACATAACAATTGATATAACCAACATCACCCAGTCAGTAGTGTAGCTAGCGGGGTGCAGGGGAAGCAGCTGCTTCCCCTCAGCACATGTTCCAAAAGCGGCGCCTTTCCAAAAGCAGCCGGAGGAGCGAGGGGGGGTGCAGGCTGGCGGCCCATAGTGCGGCCGGCAGCCATGGGGGGGCGGCGGGCGCAGCCAGAGGAGCGGGGGGGGTGTGCGGCCGGGTGGGGGGGCCCGCAGCATGGCCAGCAGCCGCGGCTGGAGGAGCGAGGGGGGGCGCAGGCTGGTGGCCCACAGCGCAGCCGGCAGCCATGGGGGGGCGGCGGGCACGGCTGGAGGAGCGGGGGAGCGCAGCATGGCGGCCGGCAGCCGCAGCCGGAGGAGCGAGGGGGGGCGATGCAGCCGGAGGAGCCAGCCAAGGGGGGGCGTGGCCAGAGGGGGAGCGCCTTTTTTATGTTTGCTCCCCCTCCTCTTAGAAGCTGGCTACACCACTGCACCCAGTTTACTAAAATCCATCATCTTTGGAAGGGAACTAACACTGTTTATAATTGTCTTGCTGTGTAAGTACATGAACCTATTTTAAATCGTACTTGTTTGTGCTGAATCTTTGAGAATTCAGTTGCTTACCTCTTGTTCTGTTGTCTGGCTAAAATTAAACCTTGGATTTAAGTATTACTGAGAATTTACTAGCATTATCAACTACAACTGTTTTGCCATCAGCTCTACCTAAATATCCTCCATCCCTTCCTCAGAAACTGTGCTGCCTGCATGTGAGAGAAGGAAACTGCAGAAGAGCTGCCCTGACCTGGGGGTGGGGGAGGGGGAGGGAAGGAAATACCTCATAACTCTTAACCTTGCTTCAGTCTTCACAGGAGTTTGCTACAAAATGCTGAAGTATTTTTCTATGGTGATTCTTGATTAGGTTGTTTATATGTTCCATTACATAAGTTATTCTGTGCGCATGAATACCTCATACTTTCAAACATTATCCTCATTTCCATTTCTTATGGGCACTCTAAATGTTGGTTTACTCTTGTCTATCTTAGGGTACTTCTACACTGGAGCTGTAGTTTCCAGCTTGAGGAGATATTCCTTCATGAGTTCTGATTTGAGCTAGTATGCTAAAAATATAAAAGGGTAGCCACAGGGATGCAAGTGGCAGGATGGGTGGCTAGCCAACCAAGTACCGTATTTTCCAGCGTATAAGACGACCTTGTAACCCAGGAAAATCTTCTCAAAAGTCGAGGGTCGTCTTATACGCCGGGTGTCGTCTTATAGGGCGGGTGCTGAAACTTCCGAGCCGGACTGGAGAATCTGCGGTCACCGCATATAGTAGGGGGAGCTCAAAAACGGCCGCGGCCGCATCCCCGCCGTATGCGGCGACTGTATGAAAGCAGCAAGGGCGGAGCAAGCTGCAGGCCTCCGGGACGCCCGGGGTATGGAAAAAAGAGAGAGAGCGGCGCTGTGCCCAGAAAAACACGCGGTAGCGCAAACACGCCTCTTTCACCCGTCTGGCCCGCCCTTGTATCCTATTACCTCCTTCTCTGCCTCTCAGATCTCGCTCCTGAGGACTGCAGTGAAGCAGCGCAGGCGCGCATGTGCGAGATCTGAGAGGCAGAGAAGGAGGTAATAGGATACAAGGGCGGGCCAGACAGGTGAAAGAGGCGTGTTTGCGCTACCGCTCTGATAGTCTTGGAGACAGGGAGGGCTGGGCGGGCAGGCAGGCAGAGCTGACCAATCCAAGCAGGCTTTGTATACAACAACCAGCCAATCGCCGGTAAGGTACATCGCTGTTGTATACTGGGTACCACATACAGATACTGGTGCTGTACTGTACCTGTTCATACAGTATAGCACCAGTACATACAGTACAGTATACAAATTTCCAACAGTCAAAACCCCATCATGGCTCCACCAGCAAGAAGAAAGAAATATGAAGCCAGTTTCAAACTTAAAGTTGTAAACTTTGCCATGGAACATAATAACTGCGCTGCTGCAAGACAATATGGAGTAACAGAAAAGATGGTTCGGGACTGGAAAGCAAATGAAAAAGCATTAAAAAGAGTATGCCAAGGGGTAAGTGTGCATTAAGAAGAGGCACCCCACATTGGCCAGAACTCGAAAAACATGTAGCAGACATGGTGAATGAGCATCGCCAAAACGGTTATGTAGTGACATGAAATAAAATACGTTTGTTTGCACTTCAGGGGGCCAAATCTAACCCAAATCACAGCAACAGATTTAAGGCCACTGTATCCTGGTGTACTAGATTCATGGGAAGGCATAATATGGTACTGAGGCAAAAGACGAAAATTGCCCCAAAATTACCTGCAGATCTTGATAGCAAAGTAAATAGTTTCCATAGATACGTAATACAACAGCGCACTAAACGTGGCTATGCGTTAAGTAGTATTGGAAATATGGATGAAACTCCAATTAATTTTGATATGGTTGGAAATAACTGTCCATCAAAAAGGTGAAAAAACAATTTTAATTAAAACAACAGGACATGAGAAGTCCGGTTTTACAGTGGTACTAGGATGCACAGCTGATGGCGCCAAACTGAGACCAATGATTATTTTTAAAAGAAAAACAATGCTGAAACTCAAGTTCCCTGTTGGTTGTTTTGTACATGTGAATGAAAAAGGCTGGATGGATGAAGAAGTGGTAAAGCTATGGCTTGATAATATATGGAGCAGGCGACCAGGTGGACTTATTCAAAAATGTAGTCTACTGGTGTGGGATATGTTCAGGGCTCATTTAACTCCCAGCACCAAGCAAAGGCTTGCAAGACTAAACACAGATGCGGCAGTTATTCCTGCAGGATTGACATCGTTGGTACAGCCACTGGATGTGTGCCTAAACAAGCCATTTAAAGATCGCATTCGAGAACAGTGGAATGAATGGATGGTTAGCAGCGAAAAGTCATTCACAAAAGGAGGAAACATGCGTGCTCCACAGTTAGATGTTTTGTGCAAGTTTGTCATAAAAACCTGGAATGATATTGATGCAGAAACAGTAATCAAGTCTTTCAAGAAGTGTGGCATATCAAATTCATTAGATGGTATGGAGGACGACTACTTGTGGCAAGATGAAGAGGAAGCCGAAGCTGAGACCACACCATCTGATACGGAATTCGATCCATATGATGACTGCCTTACAAATGTATCACAAGATGTCATTGATGTACTTACGATATCAGATGACGAACAGGAGGATTTTGAAGGCTTTTAAAGGGAAACTGTCACGCCAGCAAAACCTGTAAAAATACCATAGCTTGCAGTTATGATGGGCGTTGCTAACTCGCCAGGGACTCGCCCGGCACTTGCTCTCTCTCTATTGTTTGTTATCTTCCTCCTATCATCATCAGTTCCAGTTTGGTTGACAGCTTAGAAAACAAACAGCATGGCAGCTCCCATGGGTTTATTGTCTTATCCTTCCTTTCAGCTTTAGAGTGAATTAGGAAAAGTTTAATCCACTTGCACTGTTTTATGTTTACATGTTTGATGACAAACAGCCTTATGTTTATAAGTGACAGTTTTCCTGCTAAGTACCTGCATGTCATAAGCATTTGAATTAAAATTACCATATTGAAATCAAATCTGATGTTTTTTTAATTTTTATTTGGTGTGCGTTGGAAGAGGGGTAGTCTTATACGGTGAGTATATCCCAAACTCTATATTTTAACTGGAAAAGTTGGGGGTCGTCTTATATGCCCAGTCGTCTTATATGCCGGAAAATACGGTACCTACCAAGGGTTTTAGATGGGATTATACTTGGAGTGACTAATCCACCCTGTTGCTCATGCCACCATGGCTACACTACTATTTTTAGTATGGTAGCTTGATTACAGCTAGTGCGCATTTGTACCTGAGCTGGAAATTACACCTCCAACTCCATTATAGATGTACCCTAAGATACTGAGAACATTGTGTTTGTTTTATAGCCTAGTTTGACACTGGATTAGGATATTACTTTTTAAGCATTATTAATATGACAAAGGTGAACGAAAGGTCTATTCTCTCTTCCTTTAGCTCTCACCTCCCTTTTATGTTTGTATTACTGTAAATCATGTGTACACAAGGTGAGGAGAATAGAAACCTACTGAAATAACAAGACATGATTAAATCAATTTATAATATTTTCTTAAATTAGAATACTAAAAATTGTCTGTTACAGTGCTCAATGTACTTTTGTAGATAAAAGCTTTGTTTAATTAAAGCTTTGGAAATTGTACATTATGCATTATAAAATACCCTGCCTCTTGAAAATGTCAGTAGTTCAATCAACAGGGTCCCCCTTCTTCAGAACAAATTCTTTGGTTGCCAACAATCATTCCTCCATCACCACATGCTAGTTTTGTTAGTCATGTCCCTCCTGCTCACTCAGTCTGCACTTTTTCCAATTTGTCCTGGAACAGAGGTGAGGGATGGTCACCAAGTTATTGTTTGACTATTGAGGTTTGGAAATCTCAATTTAAACCCTTCATTTCTCACTTGAAGTGAAAGTGGAATACAAAGATGGAGCAGAGCTGGGATAGGGAATACATGTTTCTCCCTGTTTAAGGTAATTTGAGTGGTGGCTGTGTATCTAGAGAGGTGGAATACTGGTCAGAGTACACACTCAAAAAGCCATATTGAAGAGATGTGGCATATTTCAGGATACGATCACATAAAAGGAAATTCACTCTTTTTACTTTTCTAAATCTGACCCATATTTTTCCACTTACCCAGTATAAGAAATGGTGTATTTATGATGACAAATGGCACCCCACAGAACAACAACAGTCCAAATCTTAGCACGGCTGACCCAGAAGAAGTCATTCTAGTCTAACCTGAAAAACTGTGTTAGCGTACGTGGGTTAGAATTTGCAAGCTGTTGCATATTGCAACATACTACTGGCCTATAGGCAATCAACATAATTATAGTGTTTTGCATAAGCATCTTTTGAATACTGCTTCCCATTAGAACATTACTAAGAGCAAATGGAATGAGAGTTTAAAACCAGACTGTATGGACAAAATTATTCCCTCAGTTAAAACTGTGCAGCCCCCAAAACATCATTGAAAAATCTGGTCCTATAGTTTAATGAATTGCACAGAAATTCTAGCATACAGTCAAATAACTGAATATTGATACAATGTACAAATGCTAGAAGTCTAAATACTAAGATGGATGAACTACAGTGCCTGGCATTATATGAGAATATTGATATAATAGGCATTGCAGAAACTTGGTGAAATGAGGCTAATCAATTGGACACCATAATGCCAGAGTACAAAATATGTAAGAGACAGAATAGATCACACCAGTGGGGGATTGGCACTATGTAAAAGAAAGCATAGAGTTGAATAAAGTAAAAATCCTAAATGAATCAAACTTTACCATAAATTCTCTATGGATAGAAATTCTATGCTGAACAATAAGAGTATAGCAGTAGGAATATACTGCTGACCACACTGATGATGGTGAAATGCTCAGAGAGATTGGAGAGGCTACAAAGGCAGAAAGCACAATAATAACGGGGGATTTAAACTATCCCTATATTGACTGGACATATGTCACTTCAGGAAGCAAGGCAGAGATAAAATGTCTAGACACCATAAATGACTGTTTCTTGTAGCAGCTTATCTTAGGACCCACAAGAGGAAAGGCAATTCTTGATTTAGTCCTATGTGGAATACAGGATCTGGTCCAAGAGGTGAATATAGTGGAACTGCTTGGTAATAGCAACCATAATGCAATTTAAATATAACATCTTTGTAGGGGAAAAAAGCCAAAGAAACCCACCACAGTAGAATTTAACTTCAATATGGGGAACTACACAAAAACGAGGAAGCTGTTAAATGGAAACTAAAAGGTATAGTCCCAAGGGTAAAATCCCTGCAAACTACATGAAGACTATTTAAAAACATCATAATAGAGGCTCAAACTAAATGTATACCCTAAATAGGAAGAAAAAAAATAGAGAAACAAACAAACAAAAAAGTGACCATGGCTGAACAGCAGAGTAGGAGAGGTGGTGGGAGGCAAAAAGGAATACTTTAAAAATTGGAAGTCATATCCTAGAGAGGAAAATAGAAAGAAGCATAAGCTCTGGCAAGTCAAGTGTAAGAGTATAATATGGCAGGCCAAGAAAGAATCTGAAGAGCATCTTGCTAAAGATTAAAAGAATGCTGTTAGTTTTTGTAAGTACATCAGAAGCAGAAAGCCTGCCACTCAGTGGGCCCACTGTACAATCATGATACCTAAGGAGCACTCAGAGAAAAGGCTATTTAGGAGAAGCTAATGAATTCTTTCACCAGTCTTCACTGCACAGAGGATGTGGGTTAGATCCCCACACCCAAGCCATTCTTTTCTGTTTACAAATCTGAGGCACTGACCCAGATTGAGGGGTCATTAGAGGAGGTTTTGGAACAAACGGATAAATTAAACAGTAATAAGTCAGTAGGCCTAGATGGTGTTCAGCCAAGAGTTCTGAAAGAACTCACACATGAAATAGCTGTGGTATGTGACCAATCATTTAAGTCAGCCTCTCTACCAGATGACTGGAGGGTAGCTAATGTAACTCCAATTTTTTAAAAAAAGGCTCCAGATGTGATCCTGGCAATTACAAGCTAGTAAACCTAACTTCAGTGCTAGGCAAGTCGGTTGTAATCCTAGTAAAGAACAGAATTAATATAGACAGATGAACATGATAGAAAAGCTGGGTTGACTCCCCCCCCTGTCCCCCCCAACGTAAAGGGAAATCATGCCTCACCAATC
>NW_026530208.1:15000-20000 GCF_027887155.1 Malaclemys terrapin pileata | reverse complement strand
CTCCCTGGGTTTTTCGGACCCCTGGGTGGTCTGCCGGAACCGCTCGACCTCGCACGGCGGAGATCTCGGCCAGACGGCCCCACGCATGGAGGGCCGGGCACGTGCCCGGGCCGCCCCGAGGAGGGAAGTCCCCATCGGTCCCTGGATCCGTGCACGCGAAAAGGAAGAGGGTCCCGATCCGCCTGAACACCGGACGGCCCCGCGGTTGGGGTGCCGGCCCGCGAAGGGCCCTTCCCGTCGCGAACGTCAGCGCCACATCGATCGGCGGGCGCGAGAGGAGCGGGCCCCCCCTCCCTCCGGGGGGGCGCCGACACTCGGAGCTCGGCTCCCGGCCGCTGCGGGGCCCGTGAGCTAAGAGCCGGGAAAAGCGGGCCGTCTCGGCGGAGGGCCGGGTGGGTGCTGGCCTCCGCCCTCAAACGTGCCCGTTCCCCCCCTCCCACGCCGGGCAGGGTCGGGTACAATACTCGGATTGATCCCCTAGGCTGAGCTCCGGTTCTCACAGGCTCTGAAAAACCTGTCCTCACAAATCTCCGCACACAGTCCTCGAAAGACGGGTCGAAAAAGCCAAAGCCCCGCCTTCGGCGGTACGAAACTGGAACCGGGCGCCACCTCGTGGTTCCCTCGGTCGGCCGAGACGGCGTTGGGCGACCCCTTCCGGACATCCGCGAGACGACCGGCCGTCAGGTCAACCCATTCGCTCCAAAGGGGTTGACCCGGTGGCCGGGAGGGGACTTTGAAAATTTTTCAGACTTGGAAAACTTTTTTTTTTTTTTTTTTTTCCCCCAGCCCGCTTCCTCCGGGTTGACCCGGTGGCCGAGCGTCTCACCGTCCCCGGACGCAGCGAGGTACTGCCTCCCGGCCGTCAGGATCGGGCCCACGGAAGTCTGATTTTTTAAAAAAATTTGCCGACGCCACCGCGGAGGGCTACCCGGCCACCCCGGGCCCCGGAGCCGGAAAAGGGAAGAAAAGGATCGGGCCCACTAGAGACATGGACCCGGCCGCCAAGCAGGCCGCCCTGGGCTCACCCTCCCCGGCCGCAGCGAGGGACATCCTCCCGGCCGACAGGATCGGGCCCCTGGAAGTCTGGGGGGGGGGGGGGGAAATCCGCCCCACGCCTCCGAGGAGGGCTGCCCGGGCGGGCCGGGCCCCGGAGCTCGGAAAAAAAAAAAAAAACACCCCAAAAAAGGATCGGGCCCACTAGAGACATGGACCAGGCCGCCCTGGGCTCACCCTCCCCGGCCGCAGCGAGGGACTGCCTCCCGGCCGACTGGATCGGGCCCCTGGAAGTCTGGAAAAAAGAATGGAACCTGACGCCTCCGAGGAGGGGGCGCCCAGGGAAGGAGGGAGATCCGGGTCGACCTGGTGACCGGACGGGAAAGCGGCCACCGGGCGTGCCCGTTCAAACCTAGGGGTTGACCTGGCGGCCGGAAAGCAAACCGGCCACTGGCTAGCCCCGTCGGCAACCTACGGGTTGACCTGGTGGCCGGGAAGCGAACCGGCCAGCAGGTGAACCCGTTCGATTCCACGGGTTGACCTGGTGCCCGGGAGGGGACTCTGAAAAATGTTCAGCCCTTTCGGCTCGGGGTTGACCTGGTGGCCGAGAGGGGACTCGGACGGCAGGCAAGCCGCCCTGGCCTCACCCACCCCGGCCGCAGCGAGGGACTGCCTCCCGGCCGACTGGATCGGGCCCCTGGAAGTCTGGGGGGAAAAAGAAAATGGAACCTGACGCCTCCGAGGAGGGGGCGCCCAGGGAAGGAGGGAGATCCGGGTTGACCTGGTGACCGGACGGGAAAGCGGCCACCGGGCGTGCCCGTTCAAACCTACGGGTTGACCTGGTGGCCGGGAAGCGAACCGGCCAGCAGGCGAACCCGTTCGATTCCACGGGTTGACCTGGTGCCCGGGAGGGGACTCTGAAAATTTTTCAGCCCTTTCGGCTCGGGGTTGACCTGGTGGCCGAGAGGGGACTCGGACGGCAGGCAAGCCGCCCTGGGCTCACCCTCCCCGGCCGCAGCGAGGGACTGCCCCCCCTCCACCCACCCACCCCCCCCCCCGGCTGACAGGATCAGGGCGCACTGGATGTCCGGGACAATATTTTCCCCGACGCCGGGGAGGGCGGGCGGGCGGAGGGGCTCTGGCGGCCAGCCCGGGCCCCGGAGCTCGAGAAGGAAAAAAGGACCGGGCCCGCGAGAGACGGGGGCCCTGCCGCAGGGGGGCAGTCCGACCGGGGCTCACCGTGCGGCAGGCCCGGGCGTCGGCAGGGGAAAGCGGGCGAGGAGGCGCGGGGGCCGGGTGCCTACGGCCATACCGGACCGAACGCCCCCGATCCCGTCCGATCTCGGAAGGTAAACCGTCCCGGGCCTGGCTAGTACTTGGATGGGTGACCGCCTGGGAATCCCAGGTGCCGTAGGCAGCTTTTCCCGGTCCGAGCCAGCTCTCTCTCCTTTTCTGGGGAGGAAGGAGAGGGGGGGGACGGGCCGGAAAGCCCCTCGTCGCTCCTGCCGAGTCGGAGGTCGCGGCCGCAGGTCACGGGTCTGGGCGCCTGGGGTCCGGCTCCCCACCCGGCTTCCTCCGCGGAGGACCCACCGAAGCCGCTGGGGGAGACCCCGGGCATGGGGCGGACTGGCCCGGACCCTCCCGGCCGCCGGCCCGCAGGACCGCCCCGAATCCCCCCGCCCCGCGGCCACCCAGGCCAGGCCTGGCCAGGCGGGACGGACGGCGGGTGTCCAGCGCCCAGCGGCTTCCGCCAGCGGGGACCCACGGCCCCCAAAGCCGCAGGGGGAGGCCCCGGGCCCGGGACGGACTCGCTCGGACCCCCTGCGCCCGGGCGCCGGCTCGCGGGACCGCCCCGAATCCCCCCGCGGCCACCCAGGCCAGGCCTGGCCAGGCGGGACGGACGGCGGGTGTCCAGCGCCCAGCGGCTTCCTCCAGCGGGGACCCACGGCCCCCAGAGCCGCAGGGGGACACCCCGGGGCCGGGACGGACTCGCTCGGACGCGCTCGGACCCCCTGCGCCCGGCCGCCGGCTCGCGGGACCGCCCCGAATCCCCCGCCCCGCGGCCACCCAGGCCAGGCCTGGCCAGGCGGGACGGACGGCGGGTGTCCAGCGCCCAGCGGCTTCCGCCAGCGGGGACCCACGGCCCCCCAGAGCCGCAGGGGGAGACCCCGGGGCCGGGACGGACTCGCTCGGACGCGCTCGGACCCCCTGCGCCCGGCCGCCGGCTCGCGGGACCGCCCCGAATCCCCCCGCGGCCACCCAGGCCAGGCCTGGCCTGGCCTGGCAGGCCGGCGTGCAGCTCCCCCGGGCTTCCTCCCCCGACGACCCGCGCCCCCCCGAGCCGCAGGCGGAGACCCCGGCCCCGGGGCGGACCGGCCCGGGCTCGCTCGAGCCCCCTGCGCCCGGCCCGCAGGACCGCCCCCCCCCCCCCCCGAATCCCCCGGGAGAGGCCCGGCCTGCACGCCACTGACGACCCGCGGCCCCCAAAGTCGCGGGAGGCGCCCCCGGCCCCGGGGGCCGGTTAGCTCCGTGTCGCTCCGCGCCCCCCCCCCCGCCCCTCGCTGCCGGGACCGGGCACCGCCCCAGAGTCAGCCGCAGCCGGACGGCCTGAGAGCTGCCCTCCTGTGGACGACGGTGAGTTTACCTTGACACTAACCGGCCATCAGCCAGGTCAACCCCATTGCTAGACTGGGGTGGACCTGGTGGCCGAGTGGGGACTTGGAACATTTGACAGCTGCTCCCCGGGGCTTGACCGCTTGTCCTGAACGCCCCCCCCCCCACCCCACCCCCCCCAGCCCCCGGCTCCTGCTCCCCTCTCCCCAGCCTCGGTGCTCCGCTCCCTGCCTCGGAGGCTGCCCCTTTGCGGCGCCTGCATCGCCTCCGAGGACGCGCACCTTCCGGAGGCTGGACGTAAAGCCTGACGCCCGCCACCGCCGCCGACCCGGCTCTCCGAGGGACGACTGTGAGGCCTCCCCCCACCCCCGGACCGCCCTGGGGACGACTGCTAAGCCTCCCCCAACGGACCGCCCGGGGGAAGACTGCTAAGCCTTCCCCGGACCTGCTCCCTCTCGACTATTAAGCCCCCCCTCTGTGGTCCTCAGGACCGCTGCCGCGCAGCCCTCGGAGTGGGGTGACACCCGGGCCGGAAAGCAAAGCGGCCACCAGGTCAACCCGTCGAATCCAATGGGTTGACCTGGTGGCCGGAAAGCAAACCGGCCGCCAGGTCAACCCAGTAGATTCCGCGGGTTGACCTGGTGGCCGCTAAGCACGACTCTTAAGCCTCCGCCGGACCGCCTGGGGAATGGCTATTAAGCCTGCCCCCGGAGTACTCGGGGGGACGACTATTAAGCCTCTCCTGGAACGACTATTAAGCCTGCCCCCGGAGTCCTCGGGGGACGACTATTAAGCCTCCCCCGGACCGGCTCCGTCTCGACTATTAAGCCCCCCCTCTGTGGTCCTCAAGACCACTGCCGCTCTGCCCTCGGAGTGGGGTGACGCCCGGGCCGGAAAGCAAACCGGCCACCAGGTCAACCCGTTGAATCCATTGGGTTGACCTGGTGGCCGGAAAGGAAACCGGCCGCCAGGTCAACCCAATAGATTCAGCGGGTTGACCTGGTGGCCGAACGGGGACTTTGAAAATTTTACAGCTGCTTCCCCTGGGGTTGACCTGTTGTCCCGGTGGGGACTTTGAACATTTGACAGCCGCTACCCGGGGCTTGACCTGTTGTCCTGAACGCCCCCCACCCCACGGCTCCTGCTCCCCACTCCCCAGCCTCGGTGCCCCGCTCCCTGCCTCAGAGGCCGCCTCTCTGCGGCAGCTGCAGCGCGTCCGAGGACGCTCACCCTCCGGAGGCTGGATGTAAAGCCTGACACCCGCCACCGCCGCCGACCCGGCTCTCCCAGGGACGACTGTGAGGCCTCCCCCCACCCCCGGACCACCCTGAGGACGACTGCTAAGCCTCCCCCACCGGACCGCCCGGGGGAAGACTGCGACGCCTCCCGCCAGG
>NW_026530208.1:0-5000 GCF_027887155.1 Malaclemys terrapin pileata | reverse complement strand
CGGCCAGACGGCCCCACGCATGGAGGGCCGGGCACGTGCCCGGGCCGCCCCGAGGAGGGAAGTCCCCATCGGTCCCTGGATCCGTGCACGCGAAAAGGAAGAGGGTCCCGATCCGCCTGAACACCGGACGGCCCCGCGGTTGGGGTGCCGGCCCGCGAAGGGCCCTTCCCGTCGCGAACGTCAGCGCCACATCGATCGGCGGGCGCGAGAGGAGCGGGCCCCCCCTCCCTCCGGGGGGGCGCCGACACTCGGAGCTCGGCTCCCGGCCGCTGCGGGGCCCGTGAGCTAAGAGCCGGGAAAAGCGGGCCGTCTCGGCGGAGGGCCGGGTGGGTGCTGGCCTCCGCCCTCAAACGTGCCCGTTCCCCCCCTCCCACGCCGGGCAGGGTCGGGTACAATACTCGGATTGATCCCCTAGGCTGAGCTCCGGTTCTCACAGGCTCTGAAAAACCTGTCCTCACAAATCTCCGCACACAGTCCTCGAAAGACGGGTCGAAAAAGCCAAAGCCCCGCCTTCGGCGGTACGAAACTGGAACCGGGCGCCACCTCGTGGTTCCCTCGGTCGGCCGAGACGGCGTTGGGCGACCCCTTCCGGACATCCGCGAGACGACCGGCCGTCAGGTCAACCCATTCGCTCCAAAGGGGTTGACCCGGTGGCCGGGAGGGGACTTTGAAAATTTTTCAGACTTGGAAAACTTTTTTTTTTTTTTTTTTTTCCCCCAGCCCGCTTCCTCCGGGTTGACCCGGTGGCCGAGCGTCTCACCGTCCCCGGACGCAGCGAGGTACTGCCTCCCGGCCGTCAGGATCGGGCCCACGGAAGTCTGATTTTTTAAAAAAATTTGCCGACGCCACCGCGGAGGGCTACCCGGCCACCCCGGGCCCCGGAGCCGGAAAAGGGAAGAAAAGGATCGGGCCCACTAGAGACATGGACCCGGCCGCCAAGCAGGCCGCCCTGGGCTCACCCTCCCCGGCCGCAGCGAGGGACATCCTCCCGGCCGACAGGATCGGGCCCCTGGAAGTCTGGGGGGGGGGGGGGGAAATCCGCCCCACGCCTCCGAGGAGGGCTGCCCGGGCGGGCCGGGCCCCGGAGCTCGGAAAAAAAAAAAAAAACACCCCAAAAAAGGATCGGGCCCACTAGAGACATGGACCAGGCCGCCCTGGGCTCACCCTCCCCGGCCGCAGCGAGGGACTGCCTCCCGGCCGACTGGATCGGGCCCCTGGAAGTCTGGAAAAAAGAATGGAACCTGACGCCTCCGAGGAGGGGGCGCCCAGGGAAGGAGGGAGATCCGGGTCGACCTGGTGACCGGACGGGAAAGCGGCCACCGGGCGTGCCCGTTCAAACCTAGGGGTTGACCTGGCGGCCGGAAAGCAAACCGGCCACTGGCTAGCCCCGTCGGCAACCTACGGGTTGACCTGGTGGCCGGGAAGCGAACCGGCCAGCAGGTGAACCCGTTCGATTCCACGGGTTGACCTGGTGCCCGGGAGGGGACTCTGAAAAATGTTCAGCCCTTTCGGCTCGGGGTTGACCTGGTGGCCGAGAGGGGACTCGGACGGCAGGCAAGCCGCCCTGGCCTCACCCACCCCGGCCGCAGCGAGGGACTGCCTCCCGGCCGACTGGATCGGGCCCCTGGAAGTCTGGGGGGAAAAAGAAAATGGAACCTGACGCCTCCGAGGAGGGGGCGCCCAGGGAAGGAGGGAGATCCGGGTTGACCTGGTGACCGGACGGGAAAGCGGCCACCGGGCGTGCCCGTTCAAACCTACGGGTTGACCTGGTGGCCGGGAAGCGAACCGGCCAGCAGGCGAACCCGTTCGATTCCACGGGTTGACCTGGTGCCCGGGAGGGGACTCTGAAAATTTTTCAGCCCTTTCGGCTCGGGGTTGACCTGGTGGCCGAGAGGGGACTCGGACGGCAGGCAAGCCGCCCTGGGCTCACCCTCCCCGGCCGCAGCGAGGGACTGCCCCCCCTCCACCCACCCACCCCCCCCCCCGGCTGACAGGATCAGGGCGCACTGGATGTCCGGGACAATATTTTCCCCGACGCCGGGGAGGGCGGGCGGGCGGAGGGGCTCTGGCGGCCAGCCCGGGCCCCGGAGCTCGAGAAGGAAAAAAGGACCGGGCCCGCGAGAGACGGGGGCCCTGCCGCAGGGGGGCAGTCCGACCGGGGCTCACCGTGCGGCAGGCCCGGGCGTCGGCAGGGGAAAGCGGGCGAGGAGGCGCGGGGGCCGGGTGCCTACGGCCATACCGGACCGAACGCCCCCGATCCCGTCCGATCTCGGAAGGTAAACCGTCCCGGGCCTGGCTAGTACTTGGATGGGTGACCGCCTGGGAATCCCAGGTGCCGTAGGCAGCTTTTCCCGGTCCGAGCCAGCTCTCTCTCCTTTTCTGGGGAGGAAGGAGAGGGGGGGGACGGGCCGGAAAGCCCCTCGTCGCTCCTGCCGAGTCGGAGGTCGCGGCCGCAGGTCACGGGTCTGGGCGCCTGGGGTCCGGCTCCCCACCCGGCTTCCTCCGCGGAGGACCCACCGAAGCCGCTGGGGGAGACCCCGGGCATGGGGCGGACTGGCCCGGACCCTCCCGGCCGCCGGCCCGCAGGACCGCCCCGAATCCCCCCGCCCCGCGGCCACCCAGGCCAGGCCTGGCCAGGCGGGACGGACGGCGGGTGTCCAGCGCCCAGCGGCTTCCGCCAGCGGGGACCCACGGCCCCCAAAGCCGCAGGGGGAGGCCCCGGGCCCGGGACGGACTCGCTCGGACCCCCTGCGCCCGGGCGCCGGCTCGCGGGACCGCCCCGAATCCCCCCGCGGCCACCCAGGCCAGGCCTGGCCAGGCGGGACGGACGGCGGGTGTCCAGCGCCCAGCGGCTTCCTCCAGCGGGGACCCACGGCCCCCAGAGCCGCAGGGGGACACCCCGGGGCCGGGACGGACTCGCTCGGACGCGCTCGGACCCCCTGCGCCCGGCCGCCGGCTCGCGGGACCGCCCCGAATCCCCCGCCCCGCGGCCACCCAGGCCAGGCCTGGCCAGGCGGGACGGACGGCGGGTGTCCAGCGCCCAGCGGCTTCCGCCAGCGGGGACCCACGGCCCCCCAGAGCCGCAGGGGGAGACCCCGGGGCCGGGACGGACTCGCTCGGACGCGCTCGGACCCCCTGCGCCCGGCCGCCGGCTCGCGGGACCGCCCCGAATCCCCCCGCGGCCACCCAGGCCAGGCCTGGCCTGGCCTGGCAGGCCGGCGTGCAGCTCCCCCGGGCTTCCTCCCCCGACGACCCGCGCCCCCCCGAGCCGCAGGCGGAGACCCCGGCCCCGGGGCGGACCGGCCCGGGCTCGCTCGAGCCCCCTGCGCCCGGCCCGCAGGACCGCCCCCCCCCCCCCCCGAATCCCCCGGGAGAGGCCCGGCCTGCACGCCACTGACGACCCGCGGCCCCCAAAGTCGCGGGAGGCGCCCCCGGCCCCGGGGGCCGGTTAGCTCCGTGTCGCTCCGCGCCCCCCCCCCCGCCCCTCGCTGCCGGGACCGGGCACCGCCCCAGAGTCAGCCGCAGCCGGACGGCCTGAGAGCTGCCCTCCTGTGGACGACGGTGAGTTTACCTTGACACTAACCGGCCATCAGCCAGGTCAACCCCATTGCTAGACTGGGGTGGACCTGGTGGCCGAGTGGGGACTTGGAACATTTGACAGCTGCTCCCCGGGGCTTGACCGCTTGTCCTGAACGCCCCCCCCCCACCCCACCCCCCCCAGCCCCCGGCTCCTGCTCCCCTCTCCCCAGCCTCGGTGCTCCGCTCCCTGCCTCGGAGGCTGCCCCTTTGCGGCGCCTGCATCGCCTCCGAGGACGCGCACCTTCCGGAGGCTGGACGTAAAGCCTGACGCCCGCCACCGCCGCCGACCCGGCTCTCCGAGGGACGACTGTGAGGCCTCCCCCCACCCCCGGACCGCCCTGGGGACGACTGCTAAGCCTCCCCCAACGGACCGCCCGGGGGAAGACTGCTAAGCCTTCCCCGGACCTGCTCCCTCTCGACTATTAAGCCCCCCCTCTGTGGTCCTCAGGACCGCTGCCGCGCAGCCCTCGGAGTGGGGTGACACCCGGGCCGGAAAGCAAAGCGGCCACCAGGTCAACCCGTCGAATCCAATGGGTTGACCTGGTGGCCGGAAAGCAAACCGGCCGCCAGGTCAACCCAGTAGATTCCGCGGGTTGACCTGGTGGCCGCTAAGCACGACTCTTAAGCCTCCGCCGGACCGCCTGGGGAATGGCTATTAAGCCTGCCCCCGGAGTACTCGGGGGGACGACTATTAAGCCTCTCCTGGAACGACTATTAAGCCTGCCCCCGGAGTCCTCGGGGGACGACTATTAAGCCTCCCCCGGACCGGCTCCGTCTCGACTATTAAGCCCCCCCTCTGTGGTCCTCAAGACCACTGCCGCTCTGCCCTCGGAGTGGGGTGACGCCCGGGCCGGAAAGCAAACCGGCCACCAGGTCAACCCGTTGAATCCATTGGGTTGACCTGGTGGCCGGAAAGGAAACCGGCCGCCAGGTCAACCCAATAGATTCAGCGGGTTGACCTGGTGGCCGAACGGGGACTTTGAAAATTTTACAGCTGCTTCCCCTGGGGTTGACCTGTTGTCCCGGTGGGGACTTTGAACATTTGACAGCCGCTACCCGGGGCTTGACCTGTTGTCCTGAACGCCCCCCACCCCACGGCTCCTGCTCCCCACTCCCCAGCCTCGGTGCCCCGCTCCCTGCCTCAGAGGCCGCCTCTCTGCGGCAGCTGCAGCGCGTCCGAGGACGCTCACCCTCCGGAGGCTGGATGTAAAGCCTGACACCCGCCACCGCCGCCGACCCGGCTCTCCCAGGGACGACTGTGAGGCCTCCCCCCACCCCCGGACCACCCTGAGGACGACTGCTAAGCCTCCCCCACCGGACCGCCCGGGGGAAGACTGCGACGCCTCCCGCCAGGCCCCCACCCAGCCTGGGGGGAAGACTGCTAAGCCTCCCCCCCACACACACACTGTCGGGGGATGACA